>NC_143515.1:24894985-25196758 GCF_031878675.1 Megascapheus bottae
AAATATAGATTTGAGCCACTGATGGCACCTGGATGAATTTCTTAAGGACTTTACTATCACTATGATAGTAGATCTTCTTTTAGTTATTTTTCAGAATATTTTACATCCAGAACTTCGTTTGTTGAAAATCCTTAGGGTTCTTATATTAGCTAATTGCATAACTGTTCCTAAATCTAAATGTCTGGTCAACAGAAAGTCTTGATTAAGTTTCACACTATGGATTAAGATTTCTTTTCTGTAATGGTAAATATATTTATTGTTATATAGAATTCTCCAAGCAACAACAAATTTAACAAAAATTATATAACTATGAAAAGTGATTTTTTTTAGATTTTTTAATTGTAGTTAATAGAAGGGTTACATTATATTCACCAGATAGAAGGTGCATTATTTCACAAGAATTGATACACTTTCTCATGACGTGGTCCCCATTTCCCTCCCGCCCTCCCACCTCCCCCCCACTGACCTTGATTTCTGTATCCAATTTCAAATAACCAATTAAGCACATATAAAATATATCTGATAACAAGGTGAAATACTGTAACAATATGAGATAACCAAGGGATAGCAAAAGAGATGAGAGATAACCTAGTACATTAAGGACAACAATCACTGATTATATGGCTTTTGTTTCCTTATCCTGGAGGTTCTTATATTTAGTGTCATACTATTTGGCCTAATGTCTCTACATTTTGTTCTATTGTAAATCTCTGCTAGGAGACCCCAAGGTTTCTACTGATTATGACAAATGAGGGAGACTATTGGGCCTATTGAGTCTGGCTTACTTCTCTTAATATGATTTTTTTCTAAGTCTTTCCATTTCCTTACAAATGGGGCAATGTCATTCTTTCTGATAGCAGCATAGAATTTCATTGTGTATAAATACCACATCTTGTTGATCCACTCATTGACTGAGGAATATCTGGGTTGGTTCCATATCTTTGCTATGGTAAATAGTGCTGCAATGAGCATCATGTGTTAGTGGATTTAGTCTGTCCTTGTTTCTGGATGATTGGGTAAATGCCAAGTAGTGGAATTGCTGGGTCATAGGGGAGTTCCATGTTTAGTCTTTTGAGGAACTGCCATACTGCTTTCCATAGTGGTTGAAGGAGTTTGCACTCCCACTAACAGTGTAGTAGTGATCCCTCCTGGCCACATCCCCTCCAGCATCTGTTGTTATTAGTTTTCTTGATCTTGGCCATTCTAACTGGAGTGAGCTGGAATCTTAAAGTTGTTTTGATTTGCATTTCTTTTATGACCAGAGATGTTGAGCATTTCTTCGTGTGTCTATACCCCATTTTTATTTCTTCTTCAGAGAAGACACTCTTTAAGTCTTTGGCCCATCTTTTAATGGGATGGTTCCTATTTTGGAGATTAGTTTTGGAGTGATTCAATTTTTTTCAGCTGTTCATATATTTTAGATATGAGACCTTTGTCTGTTGTATGGTTAGTGAAGATCTTCTCCTATTCTGTGGCTTCCTAATTAATTTGCTAGCTATGTCCTTTGCCATACAGAAGCTCTGCAATTTAATGCAGTCCCACTTATCCAGCCTTTCTCTGAATTAACTCCAAATGAATCAAAGACCTCAAGGTAAAAACCAATACACTGAAAATTTTACAAGAAGGACTAGGAGATACACAAGGTCTCCTTGGCACAGGTCAAAACTTTCTTAATAAGGACCAAGAAACAAAAAGGGATTTTGTTGAAAGATATTGAGCAGTTTGACAAAAATTGGCAGCAAATTTTTTGAATCATCTACCTAAGAATTTCAATTTCCCACTCTGGGAAGCTGATAGTCTGATCTAGAATGTGGTTCCAACTCATTTCCAAAGCAATAAACTTAGTTTTGTCACTGGGCATGCTTCTCTGCTAATTTCCCCTTTAGTGGTGTGAAACTATATGAATAACATTTAAATATTCTTCATGAGCTTGAAATGGAAGGTAGGAAAGCGGGGCTTACAAAACACATAAGGAAAGTTTTGTGTTAATTCTATCAACTTTCTCAATAAGTTTAGAAAATGACACTTTGGTGAAACAGATTTGATTCAGTATTTTGTTTTTGAAGACTGCTGAAAACCAATAATAAATTATTGCCTGTTACATATAAAAAATTGAGGCTCTTTGTTCAGAATAATTTCATTTAGGTCACATGTTACTTAAACTGACTTTTGAAGATCCAACTTGTTTTTATTAATTTTTCTGCATAGAAAAATAGTCACATGAATCAGGAGTATGATTTGAGTAAATATAAGAGGATGAATTTTTCCTACAAATAGAGATTGAAGCTTAGACTATGATACCAGAGTGGTTGATATTTGCTTGAGAAAGAGGCCATGTGTGTACTTTATGAAACAGGCCCTAAATTCAAAGTTAACTGCCCCCAAAAGTCTAACAGCACTGTGTTCCATTACAGCACTAAAACCAGACAGGATTAATATCTGGGTAAAATCTCAAACCCTTAAGGGAAAATACAGAGACTGAAGGAAAACTTTTTTCCAAGTTATTTATGATACACAGTAAAATTTAATAAATTGAACACTATCCCAGCAAGAAACTCAAACCTTACTGGTCTACAAATTTGGCTTTTTTTATCAGTCACAAAGAAATAAAACACATGGGTCTGATACTACTTGAAAAGAAATACTGTAGCTCCTAGAACAAAATCCAGATGCCAAATGTAAAGGAAGCTAAACTGAGAGAGCAGAGGCTGGGCATGGTGGCTCAGACTTGAAATGAAGAATAAGGATGAAGCTGGAGAATCATGATACAGAGATCACCCTGGGGCACATCTTAGCTTGACACAGATATGCAGATGCCTCATGCCTGTAATCCTACTCAGGAGGTTGAGATACAATGCCAGGTCAGACAAATCCCAGAGACTCATATCCAAATAACCAGAGAAAAGTTGGAAGTGGAGGTGTAATTCAAGTGATAGGGCACCTGCTATGAATGAAAAAGCTATGCAAAACTTGAGATGCCTGAGTTCAAGAACTGCTAATATATTGGGGGTGAAGATGAGAGCTAAAGAGAGAGGGACAGGAAGGGAGGGAGAGGAAAGGAAGGGGAAAGGGAGAGGGAAAGGAGGGGAGAAAGAGAGAGAGACAGAGACAGAGACAGAGAGGTGCTAAGACCAAATTAAGATGAACAGCTGCGGTCTTGAATAATGAATGTTTCTTGGGACCACCACAACAATATTCTCACATGCAATGATAAACCCATACAATAAGAAATAGAGGAAATTTTTCATAGAAGTAGCTGTAGTAAGAGTAAAGTCATCCTTTGTTTTTCATGTTTTTAGCAATTTAGTGATAAACACCAGAGTGGAAAGTTTTATTGTGATAAGGCTTCAGATATACTCCATTTACAGATTATTAGCATAGAGAACCAGAAGGCACACCAAGTAGAAGCAAGTCATTTTATATGATTAGCATGGAGTCTTATGTTACTTTTTAATGGGTGGTTTTCAGTTGAAGGTAGGGACAAAAGATGGATTCTGTCTGTCACTAACCAAGGGCTGATGAAAGTACAGGTTATAATTTGACTATCTGGACTATTTTACTGTAGTCATTATAAATTAGGGCTGCACTGTCATAGATGGTGTGAATTGTGTGGTATTTTTCCATTGGTAGCTTGAGTAATTAAAACATTTGATTATGCTCTGTTCTTTTGCATTCTCCAAAAATTTTATATGTGTTGTTATAAAAATATAAATGGAGTATCAATATCTAAGTGTTTATACTGTGGTACCATTGGCTTAAAAAATAAGAATGCAACAATCATGACCTAATCCCCTGCCAGATAAGATAACCAAATAGACATTACATGAAGCAGCAAGTTATTAGGGTTCAGGCTGTAGTTATCCTGTAATCTACCCAACTGAAAAAGTTGCACAAAGTTCTGCCTTCACACTTGTAGCTTCTAATTCGACAGGCTTTTCACTGAATCATGAATATTCCAGGCAATATTTCACAGATATTTTGAGAGGTCAGCTTTAAAACAACAACAAACTACTACATGTACACGGTGAACTACCATTTGAAATGTGTATTTAAGACATTTGTTGTAGAGACCCATGCCTCTAAACCTACCTACTCAGGAGGCTGAGATATGAGGATAGTATTGGAAGCCAACCCAGAAAAGATAGGCTCTGAGACTGCTATTTTAAATTAACTACACAATAAAACCAGAACTGGGCTTTGAAGAAGAAAACCTAAGCAACAATGCCCAGGCTCTGAGTTCAAGTCCCATGACAGGCAAAAATCAAACAAAAAAGAATACCTAAACCATGTCAATTTAACTCACAGTGGACTTTTGTTTATTCACACTGTATAAAAGAAGCTACAAATTAAAATACCTTTCAAAATTATAGAGCCACACTGTATGTGCCTCAATTCCTAAAATATTCTCATGAGAATCTACGTTATGGAGGAAGTACTATCTTTAAGTTTAATTTTTAAAAAATTAAGCATTGGGGGGCCGGGAGTTTGGCCTAGTGGTAGAGTGCTTGCCTAGCATGCATGAAGACCTGGGTTCGATTCCTTGGTACCACATACATAGAAAAAAGCCGAAAGTGGTGCTGAGGCTCAAGTGGTAGAGTGCTAGCCTTGAGAAAGTCCAAGGACAGTGCTCGGACCCTGAGCCCAAGCCCAGGACTGGCAAAAAAATAATTAAGCATTGGTCTTCATGCAAATATAAAAAATATATGAAGTATTTTATTATATACATCATTTAAGGGCATCAATAAGATAGAAAAACTGGTTCAAAGTGCAATTGTAGGGTGAAAACCATATACACAGTTACCAGATTGCAAACAGAATTTGTTAACATCTGTTTAAGGAATCAGCAATCATTGTTTATTATTTTGTACTATAAAGGTAGAATTTGCATTTTAACAGTAAATCAACAATTTGATAAATATTACTAAATTTAAGGTATTTTTTTAAAGGCAGGTTTTGTTTCTTGTTGTTGTTGTTGTTTTGTTTTTTGGTATGTCATGGAGCTTGGACTCTGGGCCTGGGCACTTACCCTGAGATCTTCGGCTCAAGGATACCACCCTAACCCTGGAAGCACCACTTCCAATTTTCTAGTGGTTATTTGGAGATAAGAGTCTCATGTTCTTTAGTGCCTGACTTGGCTTTGAACCACAATTCTCAGTTCTCAGTCTCCAAGGTAGCTAGGATTACAGGTATGAGTCACCACATCCAGCTTGACAAGAAATATTTTGATATGCCTATTAATACATATTACATGTGACCTTGGAAAGATATGTTTCTTAACTTTTACTTTGTTTGCACTTTTCCCTTAACATTTAATATTAGAGAGTTCACTGGGAAAACTAATTACATGTTATATTATTTGTAAAAGTGATATTTTTATTTCTAAAGAACTATATAATAATTCAGGTTTAATGAAAGTTGGGTTGTTTTCTTGTTCTAATGACTCCAAGATTTATGGTACAGTTTTTTGTTAACCTTCTTGATTTGGGGGATTTCTTTCCCTTCAGCGGTCATTGATCATTCTGATCTTTTTGACTTTGTAACTATATTTTAATTCTGAATCTTATAGCCTTATCTATTTTAATTTTGAGTTCAGAAGGAACAACTAAAACAACAAGTATCAAACTATGTAATGAATAGCTTGGGGAAGATTACTTTTGAGCCTTTAATCAATGGCTACTTTCTAGAGGTGACCTCTGTGAGTCAAGGTTTGCCTGTTAAAACACCTTCTGTGAGTCCTGGGGAAAAATCTACTATTCAACCAAAAGTCTTAGGTTTTTAGATGAGTTCCCACATGTTCTCATATCATTTGTAAATATTTTGACCCTGGAGCAACTCTCTATTAGGAGAATTAACAAGAAAGGGGAAAGTGATCTTTAAAGCAACTTTTAAGAACATATAAAATAGGGTTCACAAGGTAGCCCTTTATGTGATGATTGAGTACTTGAAATGAGACAGGTCCAGAAGAAGAGGTTATATAAGTATAAAAGACCCCCATGATTTTGAAAACCTGCTTCTATAAAAATGGCATAGAAATATATCATTAGAAATTTAAAGCTACTTGGATATAAAAATAGTGATAAATTACAGACCAGATAAATGAAGATTAATTCACCAAAATCTTTATAGTATTTTTTTTCAGATTATGCTATGTGGCTCACATTTGTAGTTTAGTCTCTATTCTGCTTAAATAGGATCTATTCTAGTGTATATAGAATGAATGTGGAATGGGAATGATTGTGCAATAGTGTGAGATATAAGAACAAGGTACAAGAAGGCATGTGTGTTGATTCAACCTTTACCAGTAAAATTTCCCAGAAGTTTCTAGACATATTGTTGTGAAAATGATAGAAAATATCTGTTTTCTCTAAAACTTCAATCTGTTTTAAACATGATTGATTATGGATCTATCTGGGTTTACTCATTCATATGCACATTTTATTTTAGAAGTAAATATTGTATATAGAATCCCATTTCATGTAAAGTAAACTTAGATTAGTAGAACAAGAACTCTACATGTGGTTGTATATCTTAATACTTCTCTCCATCTTCTTTTTTTCTGATCTGAAAATGGCAGTCAGGTTTGGTGTTCAGCTGGGTTATGTTGAGGAAGTGTTCTAGTTTACATATGCTATCTGTGTTCTGGCCTTTCATGTTGACTACCAGATTCAGCTCTTTTTGCTGTTGATCTCTGGAGATTGTAAGATTATGTTTGCATTTTACCAGAAAGTTACTATCCATACCTTTGATAAGATTATCACAGTTTATAGTATTTCCCAGATGCTGAAATATCTCTGCCAGCTTTCTCTCTTGATTTACAGCTGTGTTGGAAATACACCAACTCTATCATAGCGGGGACTTGGATTTAATCCTAATTGGAAGCAATTTTCAAAGGGGAAAGAGATCCCCAAATAATCAGCTATTTTAAACTCTTGATTCAAAAAGTCAGGAAGAGAGTAGAGATTACATCACAGCAGAAGAAAGAAAATGAAATAGGAAACCACTGCTTATATTAATTAGCTATTGCCTTCATAACAAATTAGCAACTTAATGTAGAATCAACACATTTAACATTGTATAACTAGTAGATTTTAAGTCCAAAGTATGTCTCACTGCACCTGCAGGTATCTACAGGGCCCTGTACATAGCTGAAAGGTTTGAAAGAAGAATCTACCTACTTGGGTTCTTTTTACATTTTATAGTGATCACTTGAATTCTTTAGATTATGTCCCTTTCCTTAAGTCTCAATAACTAATTCCTTCTGTCATCATTTCTGATTTGATAACTTTGATCATCCAATTTCCC
Organism: Megascapheus bottae; assembly: GCF_031878675.1. NCBI lineage: Eukaryota > Metazoa > Chordata > Mammalia > Rodentia > Geomyidae > Megascapheus > Megascapheus bottae. Next base: position 24,902,288 of record NC_143515.1, read on the forward strand.
TCTTATGTTATACTATTTATACTATTTTGATACTATTACGCTTACAGAATTAGTCCAAAATATTTCCTCCATTTGTGATTCTTAGTCATATCTGCAAAGTTATTTTCACGTATACGATTATATTATTGACTACCAATTGGAATGAAGATATTTATGTGGTCATTACTAACCTATTTTAGTCTTATAAGTCACAAACTTTTATATGTACCTCAGAAAAACATAAATCTTTCATCTTTCCAAAATCTCAAGCCATTCTGGCTATAGTCCCCAAATGTCATACTAATATCATCAGTTGAAAGGAATCAGGCCTAGTGTAAATAACTGAGATATAAAGAAAATTCTGGACATCAAACAATCTCAGGCAAAATCTTTCCCAATATGTAGATCTGTCTGTCTGTCTGTCTGTCTGTTTGTCTGTCTGTCTAATATGTAGATTTGCATTTTGGGGGGACCTAGAATCAAAATCCATGAGCAACACAGGATATGTAGACATCCTCAATCAAAAGTGAGAAATTTCCAGTTTTTCTTTTCCAGAGAAACGTATTTCTAATTACAAGAAACTTAAAATAGTACTGGATGACCTCTATAAAATTTCAAACCTTTGGAAAAATGTTTATGAGTCAAAGCTGTGGTATATGATCCAGACTCGTGGTTCTATCTCGGTATTGTGTTATTTCTTGCTCCTTCAAAGGACCTGGCTAGTTTAATTTTTTTAAATATTGGGAACTTTATAAGTGACCAGTTTATATTTTAATTTTTAACATTCAGTGAGGGCTCTCAGCAAAGAGCAGAGCTCATGCTTAGACAGAAGATTAGATTAAAGTCAGAATTTACACATAAGAATGATTGAAGGTAGCAAATAACCTAGTTATTCAAAAATCAATTTTGAAGTTCCCTCTGTTTGTGGCTGTGTGACTTCTTGGAACTTTTTGCAGTATTAAAAAAACAACACATTTCCAGGGACCATCAGAACTCTATGTTCCTAATTCAATTCATAGCAATAAAGTAACCTCATACTTAATTTCCCAAATATTGTGATGCTAAAAACATACCTGCTAAGTAGCAAATTCAATAAATAGATTTAAAAAAGACGGCACAATTTTGAAGTGTAATTCTTTCTACTGAAATCTTTAGGCATCAGTATTTGGGAAATACTTTCATAGATTTAAGAAGTCTTTATAGTGTCTAAATAATTGATAACATTTATTGTTCAGTGAGAGGTGATCACAGTCCTGTATTATTAAATGACTATGGAGTCTAAAATTTATTCATATTGACTTACTTTGTTAGGTGACTAACATGTCTATTATCATGTTTTTTAATATATTTTTAATGTAATTAATAAAAGAGTTACATGATATTTGCCAGATAGAAGGTGCATTAATTTTGAATACATCGTCTTGTTTTTTTTCCCCATCATGGTACTTGAACTCTAGGTATGGGCTCTGTCCCTGAGCTCTTCAGTTCAAGGCTGGAGCTCTAACTCTTAGGCCACAACATCACTTCCGGTTTTCTGTTGGTTAATTAGAGATGAGTCTCATGGACTTTTGTGCCCAGGCTGGCTTTGAAACTCAATCCTCAGATCTCAGCCTCATGAGTAGCTAATTACAGACATGAACCACAGTACTCGGCTTTGAACACATCTTATTAATGTGGAAAGTAGGAGAATCCATAATGTAAGCCTATGATTGAGAAATTTCTTTCAACAAACTTACTTGAGAACAAGAACATGTTTCCATTGACTCTCATGGCTGCTTTCCTTGCAAAGATTACCTGTTGTTGGGAATAAAATCTTTTTAAGTACAAAATAAACGTCCCCTTTTGCTAAGTGCTGTTAACTCTAGTAAGGATCACTAGCCAGAAAGCCTGTGTAAACACAGCTGGGATGCTGAGAAAACAATTAGTGATAGCTTCATCAGGAAGAAAAATTTGACCTAGAGAAGAAAAAAAAATATTTTAGCTTCTGGACTTCAATACTTGAAATGTGCTTTGTTTTCTAATAAGAATAGCTTTAGGAAATTGCCTTTCTTTCATCTACAGAAAGAAACATGATTTCCCTGGTTTGTATACATTTTGAAAATATTTTTAAAATCAGATATCATTTTGTACAGTTATAAAAATGTATAATCCTTTTAAAGGCTGGTTCAGTGTTTTGTATGATACCATTTTAAATAGCAAATTTTTTAGAACAATTAGGTTCACATAAAAGTTATCAAGACAGATATGCTAATTCATACTCTTAATTCTAATAATTCCTGACTCACAGAGGATTGTGAGTTATGAATCATCATGGCCCTCACAGAGAATCTTTCTCTCAAAAGCAATAACCAATATAATAATAAAGGACAACAAAACAAGGTTAGAGTCTTCCCTTGATTTCATAGAATTTAAGTCTACTCCAGTCTATCAATGTCCAGGTTAAAATGGAAAAGTCACAATCAATATATTACCTATGTCCATAGTTTACACTAAGTTTCCCATTTTGTGCTATGGGTTTGACATAGGTATAATGAACTAGGTCTAACTTTCTAGCATCATTCAAGGGAATTCCACTCCGTAATATTGTTCTAAATGCTATCTATCCATACCTTTATATCTGAGAAGCCAATAATATTTGTTTTTTCTCTATAGAATTATGTTTCATGTGTTATATCTGAAATCATAAAGTATGTATTTTTGAATTTTTTACTTACCTGTGTAGTTTGATTATTCATTTCTATTTATATCTGAGTTATACTTCATTGTATGGATCTTAGATATACCACAATATTCTTACCCATGTACTTAATACAGACATCATTTTTATTTTCAATCTTTGGCAACTATTTATAAATCTATGGGTAGATTTTTCTGGGAACATGTACATTCAAAAGATTTGGGTAAATATCAAAGCATGGATCGAGAGATTGTAAGGTATGCCTATGTATAGTTTTGGAAGCAATTTTCTGTGGTTATAATGTTTGCATTTTCATCAGTAATGTATAAGAGGTTTTTTGTCCTTAGTTTTCTTTGTAGTTTAATGTTGTTAGTGTTGGGTTTTAGGTAGTCTACTAGGTAGGCAATGGTATCTTATTATTATCAAGGTAGATATTTTTACCTAGTAAGGGAGCTAAAATGAAGTCTTTGGAGCCTATGGCTCTGGTAGTGCTTATGGTTCTGATACATCCTGTGTTATCTTTGGTTAGCTATTTCAAAGAAAACTTCCTAATTTTTCTGAGCTGGTGATATTGTCTCCTTTGAAGGATCAGTGTAAGAAAAAAATGGACTGATAAGTGTCTTGAAGTATCTGGCATGAGATAAGTTCTTCTAATTTAATTTCTCATTACTGAAATGTACAGCTAGTTATAGAGATGAGGAAAAAATGTTATGTATTTTGCTCAACTTTGCTGGTTAAGAAAAATGAAGCAGTAAAATCAGGATCTAATTTGAGTGCTGTCTCTTGGCCTCTGACATTGGAAAATAGAGTGTTCCTGTATAAATATTTCTTGACATAACTAGCCAACTGTGAAGCAATTAAGTTTTGGTGGTATATTCACTCAGAAATCAAACTGACAGAATACGTCTTTAATACCATTTACCATGTTTTCCTCCTAAACAGTACCTCTCAGGCCAGAAGTTATAATTCTTGTCTCTCTACTTATGCCCCTCTGGGCTAATCAAAGTACTTTATTGAATTTATTCCTTTTATACAAAGATATATATTTCTACTAAAATGCCACTGAAGATCCTATAATGAGTATGTACTTTTACTATTGCTATTCTTTTCATTCTAAGATGCTTTTTATGTTTCAAACTTATTTGTTCTAGAGTGGTTTTACCTATAATTTTAAAGGAATCCTCTGGTTTCTTGAGAAGAGATGATAGAGAAGAGACAAATTTAAGGACATTCCAGGTTTAAACAGCTGAGTATGGTGCTGTGTGTATGTTATTCCAAAAACAAAGAAAATGTAAATAGGATTGCTATCCAGGATGGTCTTATAGAAAACCTAGATCATATTTGAAAAACAATGATAAATAAATGGGTTGAGGACCCAAGAGCATCTGCCTAGAAAGTGAGGGCCCTGAATTCAAACCCCATTACTTCCCCTGAATGAATATGTTATATTCTATACAGAAGACAATTGTGAAGATTGGGTCCAAATCTTACTTTTCCTTCTAGAACACTGTACCTATCACATCTCTCTTTACACTTCAACACTTGAAGAATATGTTTGAATAAATGAATGAGTCAATGAGTGAAATGTATTCTTTGCCAACTTAGGAGGAATAGGATAAACTGATTACATAAAGCAAACACTGAGACTTTCCTCTTAAAGACAGAGTGACAGAGATTACCAATGGATTACTAGAATCTAGCACAAGGCTGCTTCTTTTCTAACTGGACAGTCCAGACATCTGTGTAAATTATATAGTTTCCAAGGGTGACCTCATGGGCTGCCGTACTCCATCATCAGGGCTGATATTTTTGTTATATTTTGAAGGTTCATTATTTTTACAATAAACTAATATGAATTATTCAGTATATCTTTTCGCTTGAAATTCGTGTTGCTGTTCTGAAAATAGAAAACATTAATTTGGAATACATTACACATTACTTAACTCTTGTATTAGTGCTTTGATTGAAGAACAGAAGTTCATCCTGTGAAAAAATATCATTTTCTTGCTAGTGGTGATGAGGTTGAGATGAAAAGAAAATCCCAAGAACATAATTTTTTTTGTATTTTTTTATTGTAATTAGTAAAAGGGTTACATGATATTTGCCAGATAGAAGGTGCATTAATTCACATACATTGATACCCTTTCACATGTCTTGGTACCCATTTCCCTCCCCCCCCCACACCCCCCACCCGTCAAGAACATAATTTTATTTTAGACAGACCTTACCAAATTGTTTTCATCTTTTATCAATGTTTTTTGTTGTCATTTTAACAAGTTATTTAAATTATACATTTGGCAAATCAAATCATATATATATATATATATAGAATACACACATGCACACAAACACACGTATATGAAAAAGCTTGTTTACAACCTATGAGAATCATACACATGGAATATATATATATAGGCATATATGAAATAGATTGTTCATGAACTGTGAGAACAATAATGTCTGATGTTTTGTAGCATTTACATTTATGAATTACATAGTTTTGCATGATTAATTGTACCTTCCTTAATATGAGGCCTTTTACTGATACTACTTATGTGCTTACAGTAATATATTCTTTATCATGGCTTTATTTCAATATACTTAGATTTAAGAAGAAATTATAAAATGCTTATAAAACCTTACAGTAGACCTGAGGTATGGCTCATTGGGTGAATGTTTGCCTAACATATATGGACAACTTTTTTTTTTATGGACCACTTTTTATTCCCCAATATCACAAAACACAATAATGAAAACAACTATGGTAAAGCACACTGGTAAATGCTTTCTGTGATATCTTCTTCTGCTCTATTTGGTCATGGAATTGGTTTCATCTGATGTTGTTGAAGGAAAAGAAGACAATCTGAGGCATTATAATTTATTGAGGTCCTTAATAAATACCCATGTTTGTATGGACAATGCTGGTATAAATCCCAGAGTCATCACTTAGGAACTTTGGTAGAACTTTGTGAAACTTATTAAATGATAGCAAATACTATTATTTCTATGGGTGGTTTTTCCTTACCTTGCTTCTTTGAAAAAAACTAAAAAGCATGTAATGGTATATGTTAAAAATCTAATAGCTTCATTGTATTGCTAAAATTGTTAAGGAACAAAATGCTCATGACAGTCTTCCAGACAGTGCCATAAACTGAAGATGTATCTGTCTCTTACAATCTCATGCAGCTGGACATTTTCTAAGTGTTGCCTTCTTAATATTAGATTGTTTGACATAATTTTAATTTGAATTGTAACAGAACAATGGATCTACTTAGCAGGTAAATTTTGTCCTCTATTTGGTTTATTTTAAAACAGTCATTTTATTTAAGCTCCCATATCCTGTGAAAAATAAAGAGGCCACCCTTTTTTTCCTTCTTATTCCTCTCACTTGATTAGGAATTAGTGAGATCATAGTCATTGGATGCTGGTCATTGCTATTGTCCTGCTAAGTGTACCACACTGTTGGATAAATCATATTAAAATAGACAAGAGCAGGTGTTCAGGAAGGAATACAGAAACTATTTTCATACTCGACTAATATTTTTATTCCAACTGGCTGTGACATCATTTGTAGGCTTTGATTTATTGCAGTACTCAAGTTGTGCAAATTTTAGACCATTTCTCTGGGTTCCATTCTTTTGAATGCAGATCAGAAAAGAATTCATAAGAGTTACTTGTGTAGATGTCATTAATCATCAATCATTAAGTCTTCATCACTGGTCCCTTTGGGCACGGTCTTGTTCTATGTTCAGAATGGGATAATGACACAAGTTATCCCAATATGTATACTTAAGTGCAGGTTTTGGAAGAAAAAACCCCACAAGGAAGAACAACATCACCACATCTGTAAGGAAATGGAAAGGCATGAAAATAATCATATTAAGTGAAGTAAGCTCCATTAAGTGAACATAGGTTCCCTTAGTTATAATCATTAATATATGTCTTCGATTCTCCTAGCAGAGGATCACAATAGCTCAAAAGCTATGGACATATGACCATAGAGGGTGAGACTAAGCAAAATGAATTCTGGGATGTGGAAAAAAGAGGTTTAACTTTGTGGTGTTTGTTTTTACTGTATTATGTGATTTATTTCTCCCCTTTATATTACTTTTCCCCATTCTTACTGTATCTCACTTTGGTACCTGGTAAGTTGTATATATGTTTATTTGAAGCAGGGAAGGGGAAAATTTAGATGATTGGGAGAGTGTGAAGAGAGGGAAAGTGTGAGAAAAACATGGGAAGGGGTGTTGACTTTCAAGAAGTAATGTGCCCACTACCTGATAAATATGACCATAACCCCTCTATACAACACCCTGAAAATAAAATATAATAAAAAAGAGGCTGGGCATGGTTTCTCATTCCTAAAATATTAGCTGTTCAGGAGGTTGACATCTGAGGATTGAGGTTCAAAGCCAACCCGGGCACAAAAGAATGTGGGACTCTTATCTCCAATTAATGACTGGAAAATGGGAAGTGAGGCTGTGGCTCCAGTGGTAGGATGGTAGTCTTGAGCTGGAGAGCTCAGGAACAGGGCCCAGGACCAAAGTTCACGCCCATGATGAGAGAGAGAGAGAGAGAGAGAGAGAGAGAGAGAGAGGGAGAGGGAGAGGGAGAGGGAGAGGGAGAGGGAGAGGGAGAGGGAGAGGGAGAGGGAGAGGGAGAGGGAGAGGGAGAGGGAGAGGGAGAGGGAGAGGGAGAGGGAGAGGGAGAGGGAGAGGGAGAGGGAGAGGGAGAGGGAGAGGGAGAGGGAGAGGGAGAGGGAGAGGGAGAGGGAGAGGGAGAGGGAGGGAGAGAGAGGGAGAGAGAGGGAGAGAGAGGGAGAGAGAGGGAGAGAGGGAGAGGGAGATTGCTCATTGGCAATATCTCAGCTGGACATGTAAGCTTATGGACAAACCAAAAATAGAATGAGCTTTGGATACTTTATTGCATCAAAAGCAAATCTCTCAACTATCAGAGCATCGTATAAATACCTGACATCTGTAGAGGCCTTTCCTCCCTGTTCTTTCACAGCAACTTTTTGCTACTTACCCCAATGGTTACACAGGATATCAGCCTTCATAAAATAAATGATTCTGCATCAGACTTGTATTAAAAGTGTTGAATAATTGGATAGAATCACTGTAAAAGCTTTATCTATTGTTGCAGTGTCCTTTATCTGTTGTTGCAGGTCCTGGAAGGTCAATATCACTTGCCATCACAAAGATGAGATTCTGTTCTCTAGTAGAAGTCTTCTCATTTAACTCTTGGCAGTCCATATCTTTCCAAAATTCCAGTGATATTTTTCATCTTACATTAAATCTTTCTGATTTGCTCTGCCTCAATAGACGGAAAGATTTATAGTTTTTCTTCTGCCATTTAATTGACATTGTTTTATGTTGATCAAAGGTCAGTAGTCCATACTTTCCACTGCTCAGATTTATTTGCATAAATAGCAATAAAAAAAAGACTCCCCATGATTTCTATGTTTCTCATTTACTTGGTACTTCTCTGAATCCCAAATAATTTATTTTTACCACACTATTCAGCCTATATATACCTATGTATATATATATGAATAGAGAAATATATATGTACGTATTTATGCATATATGGACACAGATATGCATCTTTACATATTTCCTCATGCACGGCATAGTTCAGTGAGTTATGTATATGTATTATGCATAGTATACTGACAGAAGTTCACTTAGATTTCAAGATTGGATCTGCAGTTAGCTAATTCAGACACAGTCAAATCAGCACACATGGAGTCAGATCTTCTAAATGCACAGCCTTCATTACCACTGGATGTTAGCAAATGAAAACTCTATAAGGCAAGAAACTATTCCTATTCTTACTGTAGTCTCTTTATCTGCAAATTGCTCATATTAACTCATTAATAGTAATTTAATCAATATCTTTAGATCAAATGAATGTTGTAACAATATGAGATAACCAAGGGACAGCAAAAGAGATGAGAGGTAACATAGTACCTTAAGAAAAACAATTGTTACAGTATCTCACTTTGTTATCTGATATATTGAATTTATTTGTATTTGGTTATTTGAAATTTGATAGGGAAGGGGGGAAAACCAAGACGTGGTGGGGGGAGGGTAATGGGTACCAAGACATGTGAAAGGGTATCAGTGTATGTGAATTAATGCACCTCCTATCTGGCAAATATCATGTAACCCTATTATTAATTACAATAAAAATATTAAAAAAGAAAAACAATCATTCATTATATGGCTTATGTTTCTATATCCTAGAGATCCTTTCATTTAGCGTCCTATTATATGGCCTTTTGTATCAAGGTTTTGCTCTATTGAAAATCTCTGCTAGGAGAGCCCAAGGTTTCTAATGATTATGACAACTGAGGGAAACCATTGAGCCTAAGTTCCTTTGAGTCTGGCTTACTTCACTTAATATGATCTTTTCTAAGTCTTTCCATTTCCTAACAAATGGGGCGATGTCATTCTTTCTGACAGCAGCATAGAATTCCATTGTGTACAAATACCACATCTTGTTGATCCATTCATCAACTGAGGGACATCTAGGTTAGTTTCATATCTTTGCTATGGTAAATAGTGCTGCAATGAACATTGTTGTGCTGGTGGATTTAGTATGTCCTTGTTTCTGGATGATTGGGTAAAGGCCAAGTAGTGGAATTGCTAGGTCAGAGGAAAACTTTTTAATGACAAGAAAGTAAATAATCTTAAGAGGTCTGATAGGAATCAAGGTCTGGAAAAGTCCTTAAAGTCTTAGAACTCAGCTAAATCTATAATTTATAAGCATTCTATAAGGTTGAAGATGGAGAAGGATTTATTAGACCTGCTGACCTAGCAAGGACACTATCTTGAGACCCGAAATTGGGCTTATTTTGAAAATATTGCTGAGGTACAATGGTGGGTTTCTCTGCTTTTGCCTCATATATATACATATATATATAGTATAATCATACTTCTCTTTAAATTATTTCTTCTAGTGTTATAAGTAGTATTGTAGTATTGACATACATGTCTTGTATTGCTTCTTGAACTCTAAAGGCTTTTGAAGGTAAGTTGCGCAGCTGACTCATCTTTGCTTTATACTTTTTCTTTTCCTCTGAAATATGTGGCTCAGTGCTTACCCTGAAATGTAAGCACAGCCACGCCACTGATATGGACAGTGGGGCTCCTGGGAAGGATGAGCTGAGCTCTGCCAGATCACAGGTTGTCCTACAATGCATAAAGGAGGCCAAATTCCTAAGGGGGGTGTATAGTCAAGCTGACAATTGACTTTCAGCTATGCTCTTCTCCTTCCCAACATCTTGAATTGCCAGAGGGCAAAATACTCCTGATTAGTTTCATGGGTAAGGAGAAGCATAGCATGCTTCATAGGAACCATGATATACATGCCACTTCCTTTTACCTGAAGTGCAATAGAGATGATGGCCTTTCATTTGCATTTTATAGAAGTCGTTTAAACCACTAACTGGACAAAATATTGTGGATATTTCTTCTCTATAGTATATATTACTACTGGACAAGACAATCACATTTTTGCTATATAAAATGAAACAATTGTATGTATTCATTGACTAAAAATTCTTGTCAATTCAGGTGGTACTGGCTGAAAGACTGCTTGTCTGCAGTCTCTGTAGGGTGTTTCTATTTCCTAGTGTTAGATACAGTTCATTCTTTCTCCCTGCTTGTCCTGGATGTTTTGTTGGAATTTAGATTATGAAAACCAAAGAAAAGTTCCTAGTTATCAGGAAAGAATAGGTACACAAGGGGGCCGGGAGTTTGGCCTAGTGGTAGAGTGCTTGCCTAGCATGCAGGAAGACCCAGTTTCGATTCCTTGGTACCCCACATACATAGCAAAAAGCCAGAAGTGGTGCTGAGGCTCAAGTGGTAGAGTGCTAGCCTTGAGAAAGTCCAAGGACAGTGCTCAGGCTCTGAGCTCAAGCCCAGGACTAGCAAAAAAAAAAAAAAAGAACAACAACAACAAAAAAGAATAGGTACACAAAATGTTGATTATGTATATATATGATAATAATTTTACATGACACTTTTAAATATCCAGTAGCAAAATAGAATATAAGAAGAGATTATTTATGTTTTCCTTTGAATTCTGGTATTCAATCTACTTTGATTGATCTATTGAGATTAAACAAGTACAATTAGTTTCTATTTATATATGACATCAGTATATTTGAATACACTTTAAGTGGCAAGGTAACTGTCTCAGTGTTAACAATGTGTTTGTTAAGGGTATAATTTGTTGAGAGATTACTTCAAAATGAAACCTGAAAATATTAGAAACTATACCTAGCACCCTGCCATGACTAAGTAAAAATGTGCAAAAATAAGAAAGTACACCTGGTGCCAATACTTTACTATTCATGTATTCCAAAACAATGGCTGTATAATTATAGTAAGAAAACTGACAATAATTGAGAGGAAATTTTGATGTTTTCTCTATATTATTGGTATGTTGGGAAAGTTTTTATGAATGATAATATCTCTTTTATCTGTTTGAGCAAATACTTTTAAAGATGGGATTTAATGAAAATAAAAGGCTATAATTAATAGAAAATACAGTAACAATAGATTACACTGTAAAAGAATAGGCAGTGTTATTTCCATATCACAACAGTTTAATAATGTGTTACTATTTCTAGTCATACTTCCCATTACAGAGTTGATTGAATAACAAAATGCATCTAAATTAAGAGATATTTTCCTGACCAGTTTTACAAATGGCATCCTGCGTGATTTGTCAAACCTTGCATCACTATATTTGTCTTTCTGCAAATAAAATTTACAAGTGAACACTTCAACCATGGAATCCAAAATGAATCCTTACCTTTTAAATGCTAGAATTGTCTGTTTTAGAATGTACTGTTGTTGTCATATATTTGTCTGTTACCTAATATATATTCATGTGATACCTATAATTATTACATGTTCTTCCACATTATTGTGACCAAATACACAAAAACACACAAATACACACACATTCACACATGGACAAACACACACACACACACACACACACACACACACACTAGTTTGAATAGTTGTAGTTTGCAGTACCTGAAATACTTCTGGTCTGGAATTGCACTGTATCTAATTAAAAAAATCTCACTTTAACTTTGATGGAAAAGCCATCATTTAAACCCTATTTTTAAACATCTGATTACTCATTTAAGAAGTGTTCATCTTACATTGAAAAGTTGAAGCATTGTATAATAAATGGGCAATGGGATTAATTTTCATCCACCCTATGCAGTTGTGTCTGTGGGAAGACCACTACCATTTTTCACAGATGCATGATAATGTCTCTGTCATGGAGAGAGACAGTACAAATCCAGGATGAAAGTCTCTTAGTTTTCTCCTCAGAGCTATTATGTTGGTTAACTGAATTTTCACTGTTTCACAAAGATAGTTGTAATGAAGATGTCCTTTTATATATACAGCCGACAGAAGATACTTGTGTACTTTCTCTATTTTCCCAATTTCAGTCACATGTAATGACCTCTCCCACATGGTTATATGTTAATGAAAGAATATTACCATATTTTATATCTGCTCCCAATTTCTGGCTTATGTCACTCTAGAAAGCAAATAAAAATTACTGGAATATCAGTCAAGATGAATTGTTCTTATGAATGGGTTTATTAAATGGTAATTCCTTTGTGCAATTACTTAAAGATAAAAATGTAATTATTTATTATCTTCATCAGGGAGTTCATAATTCCATTAAATAAAACCATATAGGCTTGTGTCCTAGACAGTTGGGACAATGATAATCCCCGAGTTTCTTCAGACGTTTTGGCACCAAATGCAGCCAAACAGAATGTGTCTGGTCCATTTTCCCTCAATTATGGCTTCATCTTCATATCCCACTAGGGCATCCTTTGCATTTTCCTCTGTGTCTTGGAAACATAAAAATATTTGAGAGTTTTGTTTTGCTGTCTTTTAAAAAGATTTATGGAATTACATACGGAAAAAACAGATATAGCACATAGTTATTGTCTTCTAGTAGTGAGCGTTACAGTCTCCAAATGAGGAGAATAGAGTTTCAGGTAAAATAAAATTAAGCAATTCTATGCTGCCATCAGAAAGAACGACATTGCCCTATTTTTTTAAATGATAAAACATTTATTAACATTTTACCGTGTCGTGTAGCAATTGTTTTATTGTCAAGGGTGATATACAGACGGGTTACAGTTACATTCATCAGGTAGCAGGTATATTACTTCTTGAACATTGATAACCCTTTCCATGGTATTTTCCCACTTTCCCTCACCCCCCAATCATCTTGATCCTGAAGCAATTATTTAAAACAACTACTTTAAGTACAAAACAAAACATACGATCAATAGAAGTTACTGACCAATACAATGAAAGAAAATTAAGGTAGCCTGTCTAGGAAACCAACTCAAGGGTTTTTAATAGGCTAGATTCTTAGACTTTGTAAGAAGTTTTTGTTGGATATGAATACTATACAATGATAATGAAAAATGTTCTCAGTAAAGTGTTAAATATTTGTTGTATTTCATCCTACAAGGTTGGAAACTCAATATAAGTAGCACATTTTTAAATTTTTCTATATCTCTCTACAAATCCTAGCACCTAGAAAACCTAGTTTCATAATAAATAAATGGGAAAGGTGTGCATTTGTGTGTGTGCCAGTCATGGGACTTGAACTCAGAGCTTAGGCACTGTCCCTGAGCTTTCTTCATTGCCCTATTTGTAAGGAAATGGAAAGACTTAGAAAAAATTATATTAAGTGAAGCAAGCCAGACTCAAAGGAACATAGGCTCAATGTTTTCCCTCATTTGTCATACTCAGTAGAAACCTTGGGCTCTCCTAGCAGAGATTTACAATAGAACAATACCTAGATACATAAGGCCATATAATATGACAATAAAGGATATTGATACAAAAGCCATATAATGAGTGATTGTTGTCCTTAATGTACTATGTTACTGCTCATCTCTTTTGCTGTTCCTTTATTATCTCATATAGTACAGTATTTTACCTTGTTATCTGATATATTGGATATATGCTTATTTGGTTATTTGAAACTGGATAGGGAAGGGGGGAAAACAAGGTGAGGGTTGGGGGTGGGGGTGGGGGGAAGGAAATGTGGACCAAGACATGAGAAAGGGTATCAATGCATGTGAAGTAATGCACCTTCTATCTGGTGAATATAATGTAACCCCAGTCTCTACCTGCCCCAGAAAGAAAATTTCCAGCTTTCAAGGGCATGCTCAGTAGCTTTTCTCTGAGTGGGAGGAAAAGGGCATTCTTTAAGATTAGTGGTGGCCTTAATTCTTCTTGTTTTCTAATTCACTAATATATCTCTCTGAAACTGTGTATTTGTTTGACAGAGATATATTCCTTCTTGAAAGCAGTAAGAGATAACTATCCAGCTGGGCTAAAAATACAACTGGGAGGAGGGAAGTAGGATGTGGTAGCAGAAGAAAATGATTAGAAACAAATGTACTCATTACCTTAATTATGCAATTGTCTCATACACCCCTGTTTAATCATCTTTCTTCTTCTTCTTCTTCTTCTTCTTCTTCTTCTTCTTCTTCTTCTTCTTCTTCTTCCTCTTCTTCCTCTTCTTCCTCTTCTTCCTCTTCTTCCTCTTCTTCCTCTTCTTCTTCTTCTTCTTCTTCTTCTTCTTCTTCTTCTTCTTCTTCTTCTTCTTCTCTTTTTTGGACAGTACTGGGCTTGTGCTCGGGGCCTGAGCACTGTCCTTGGACTTTTTCAAGGCTAGAGCTCTACCACTTGAGCCTTGCCACCACTTCTGGCTCTTTTTCTATGTATGTGGTACCAAGGGATCGAATCCATGTATTTGTGCTGTGCAGAAAGCACTCTATCACTAGGTCAAACTCCTGGCTCATCACCTTGTCATTAAAAATAAAATTTAAAAAAGAATGTGGATCTTTACATTTCTAAAATGATGGAGAATTTGAATTTGGGCATAAGAAGCACAGAAAACTGGCCAGCTGTGAATGTTGAGTACAACTAAATATTTTATTGGTAATCCCCATTGCAGAAGCTCTGCTAGAGATTCATATGTTATTATAACTCTTTCATTGGCTGTTTTGTAAATCTTTCATTTTGTCTGAGGGGGCTGCATTTTAAGTAAGTTTTGACTATAGAAATCCTTAATGTCACATTATTTTAAACCACTCTGTGGTAACTTTTTTAATGTAAATTAGTAACACTAAAAATAAAAAAAAGGAAATATAATTTGTATGGGGTTTATTTTATTATATATCACTTGAATCTGGCCAGAAGATAAAATATGAAATAGAAATAGTTTTGCTTTTTGTTAGTATACTTGAAAATTTTTTATGGTGATTACTTGTATTTTGTCAAATGCTGGGCTGTCTCACTTTTTTAGGTTCAGGAGTTCTAAATTTGCTATCTGGAATTTTTCTTTTCTTTTATCTCTTCTTTTTTTAAAAAAAATTAAGGTGATTACAGAGGGTTTACAGTTATATGTCAGGTAATGAGTACATTTCTTTATCAACAGTGTCACCCCTCCATAATTTTCTCTCAGTTTCTTTTTTCCAACCTTCTTTCCACTGTTGTATAGTTCATTTCCAACATAGTGTCTACAGAGTAACACTGCTGAGTTAGTTTACCCTTTGTCCCCTCAATTCTGTACTTCCCTTTAATCAGATAAACTTACATACATGACAAAAGGTACATAAATAAAAAAAGAGCAACAGAAGGAGAAAATAGCAAAATACATACAAAGTAAAATAAAAAAAATTTATTTCAATTTTTCAGAGCTCATTTCAATAAACATCATTTTATATGAACATATGCATATAGATATTGAGCCCTTGTGATCATATCCTACTAATATCCTCTTTTACTCTGTGTAAATGTTTAGAGTCCTATTTATTATGTCCAATTGTACATCTATTTCTTTTACTATCCATTGTATTTACTTATAGATTCATAAGCACATTCTAAATATTACAAATGAGGGAAACTATGCAAGCAATGTTTCTTTTTGGTCTGGCTTACTTTACTGAAAATAATTTTTTCCAAGTCTTTCCATTTGCTTATGAATAGGGAAATAGGTTTTCAATATGCAATTAGCAAATGTATGTCAATATTTGTCCATCCTATGTAATATGTTTTGAGTATCTCTTGACATTCTGTACATATCTAAATGATCTAGGGCACTTGTTTTATTTTTTAATTTTTATTGGGAATTGCCACTTTATTTTATTTTTATATTTTATTGTTATTTTTTCTTATCTCCACCCACATGAAGTACAATTCATTTTTCACCGAGTGTCTAGAAGGTACTCATTTCAACTTGAGGTGCTGGGTCTGTCACCAGAAGTTCATCATAGGATCTGATAATTTACTTTTTTGAGGAATTAAGAGATGACACGGTCTCCTGAATATGTTAGAACGACAATATTGCAACAATAACTGGAACAGAACATTGAAGGATTCACTTCAACTGTGCTTAAAGTTTTGTTTTGCCATGTTAGGGGATATTTAGAAACAAATTCCACAAAGTAATCAAAAGTCTTCTGTGGGCATAGATAAGGTGCATGAGTGTTTGGACACTGGCAGGGATCAGTATGAAGAATTTAGCATGTAACAGACTAAAGGGAGATATGAGCTGTATTCAAGTTCTTTGACTATGAATGAGTGACAGTCATACTAAAATAAATGCTAGAAGGCTTGATGTAAGTTTAGTGAATTTTCAGAAATTATTACATCTAGAGGATAATTATAAACAGATACAAAAATACTCAGACTAGAATAAAAGATTTACTTGTTGCTAATACTAGAATGGTATTATTTCATTCATAACCAACTGGTGAGATCTTAACATTGCATTTGAAATCCCCAAGATTATTTTATTTTCTAAACAGTTTATCAGCATATTCTCCAACCAATGAATAATCATGCCTGCATTCAGGGCCACCTAAATCATGTTTTTGAATATATTTGATGATTATATATAAAAAGAAAAGAAAAAAATCTTTTTGTGGTATTTTTATCCCTGCCAGTTTCAAAAATCTTGGTTAATGTGTAGTTTGCTTGAATGGTATTAACCCTCTTCAGCTTTCAGATGCATTTTCTTTTCTTTTCTTTTTTTAGACAGAGAGATGTTCATTTATTTCTCCCAATTCAATATAAACCAGGATTTATCCAAACCCTACCACAGTGTTCATATTCTTCTCATCAGTACTGACCATCAGACCACTTGGAGGAAACTTGGTTCACTGCGTTTCAGTTAGGTTCAAAACTTTGACTTCCAGTTCTATCCCTCCTCGCCTCCACCAATGTCAGCAGTAAGGAATTTAGATAATTTTGTCATTTTATTTTTTATTTTCTGGGTAATGTATACAGGGGTTACCATTACATTCCTCGGATAGTAGGTGCATTACTTCTCATGCATTGATACCACTTCTTATATTTTGTCCCCATTCCCTTCCCCCTACCCCTCCCAATCATCTTGTTTTCCCCCTTTCCTTTCCTATTTCAAATAAACGTATATACAATATACCAGGTAACAAAGTCAGATATAGTAACAACATGAGATTAACCAAAGGGCAACAAAGGAGAAGAGAAATAACATAGTACATTAAGAACAGCAATCACTCAAATACATTGCCTCATTTGTAAGGAAATGGAAAGACTTTGAAAAAATCATATTAAGTGATGAAAGCCAGACTCTAAGGAACTTAAGCTCAATGGTTTCCCTCTTTTGTCATAATCAGTAGAAACCCTGGGCTCTCCTAGCAGAGATTTACAATAGAGCAAAACCTTGATACAAAAGGCCATATAGTGTGATGCTAAATGAAAGGACCTCCAGGATATAGAAACAAAAGCCATATAATGAGTGATTGTTGTCCTTAATGCACTATGTTATCTCTCATCCTTTTTGTTGTCCCTTGGTTATCTCATATTGTTACAGCATTTCACCTTGTTATCTGATATTTTGTATATATGCTTGATTGGTTATTTGAAACTGGATTGGGAAGAGGGGAAAACAACATGAGCTGCATGGGGTGGGGAGAGGGAAATGGGGACCATGACATGAGAAAGGGTATCGATGTATGTGAAGTAATGCACCGTCTATCTGGTGAATATAATGTAACCCTTCTAGTAATTATAATAAAAATGTATGAAAAAAAGAACAACAGTCACTCAAGATAAATCTCTTGTTTCCATATCCTAGAGATCCTTTCATTTAGCCTCATCTTGTATGACCTTATATATCTACATTTTGCCCTATTGTAATGCTTTGCTAGGAGAGTCCTAGTTGTGTACTAATTATTCAGATGCATTTTCATCTTGAGTCCCCAGGTTGACACTGATATTTCTTCTTTGGTACTGTTATTTAAAAAATTAATTTCACTCACCTACTTGTCATGTTGTGGCTACTAAAGACAAAGGTGATCATGTACATATGAGCCAGCATCATGAATCCCAGAATTAACAGTTGTGTGCATGCTGAATGACAGGAAACTTCTACTCTTAGGATTGAGCCTTTCCATATATTTTCTTTATTAAAGGTATACCTCCTTAACATCAAGTTATGTACTCATAAATATTCAGTGCTTCTTGGTTGAATTACAAGTGTGATTAGGAAAGGTTTTGCCTTTTGTCTTTATATATTAGGCATGTTAGTAGCAGCTGCAAGAAAAATTTCTGTACTTAAATAATAATAGTGTCAGGACAACTCCATATAAAATCATTTCTTTTATTTCATTCTTCCATTTCTGTTGCCTGCATAAAAGTCTAAGAATTCAAAAGATTGACACAAAGTATAAAACTTCCTGTCACTTGAGTCATTTGTATTTCTTTAATTTGTGGATTAAACAATAGAACTTTTAAATCTTTAATTTATAGTGTATCATTCATTACACAAAAACATTAAAATCTTTCCAGAATACCTAAGTTCATGTGTTTTCTGATTTATTTCTTCCATCCCTAAACAAAAAACTTAGAAAACAATTCTGAGTTTTCAACAAGGTGAACATTGTTTTTTTCCTAGTAAGCACCGAAGTGAGTAAAGCTCTAAGTCATTATTGTCTTTAACAGCAAGTTTCACTAGCACAAGTCCCTAGGGTTCCCTGGCAGCCAAATACAGAAACAAATCTTAAATCTTGTTTGACTTTACTATTTCTTTCAATTGGTATTTGTTGACTTTCTGCTATGTATTTTATCAAGTCATTGTGTCCAAATGACCCAGAACTACCCATGTGGAAATGGATTAAAACCATAGTGTTATTCCTGCCCCTTACTCCACCAGTTGCATTTCAAAATAAGAAAATAACATGATTCTCCAAATTTTAGCTCATAAAATAGACATTATCAACAGCAGATCAATGCTTTTCTAAGAAATAGGTTGTATCCAAAAGAATATTTGACATTAATCTTTCTTAAAGTACAAGTAAATACGTTGAAAATGTGCTTTCTATTTGGAAATATATAAGCAGGAACTCAGTGTATTTTAAAAAATCAACACAGTAATAACGTGAGACAGTTTTATTGCGATATCATCATACATCTATATAGTATATTTCGGGTAGCCTTGCCCTCCTTGATATTTTCACGACTTCCCTTTCTCAAATCATGCTTGGTGTAGTTCATTCTGTTTTGTGTGTAAAAACCTATATATATGCATATATATTCATATTTTATATTTCAATCTTCTTAATTCTTCAATATCCTTTCGTTTCCTCTTTCTTTCTCCTTATTGTTTCTTATTTTGTTTTTGCTTTCGTTCAGTCATTGGGCTTGAGTTCTGGCCCCGGCCATTGTCCCTGAGCCCTTCAGCTGAAGGGTAGCACTCTACCATGTTGAGCCACAGTGCCATGTCTGGTTTTCTGGTGGTTAATTGAAGATATTAGTCTCACAGACTTTTGTGCCCAGGCAGGCTTTGAACCACAATCCTCAGATCTCAGCTTTCTAAGTAGCTAGATTACAGGCATGAGTCACTGGCTCCAGGCTATACAATGTTTTCTTTATCCATTAATTATTGTCAGGCACTGTAGCTATTGTAAATAGAGTTGTAATAAACATGGCTATGCAGGTATTATTCTTGAATGTTGATTATATTAGCTCAGATATATGACTAGGTCTAGCAAGGTAGTATCAGGGGATATATCAATTTCTAGTTTATGCCAAGTTGTACCATACTCATTCCTATAGTAGTTACAGATAGTTTACATTTTACCAATCATGTCTGTGGATTTACTTTCCCTACTTCCTCTCCAGAATTTCTTGTTTCATTATTTTATTTCCCATTCAGAAAGTTAATTTGATGTCACCTCATTTGTCAGTTTGTCTTCGTATTTTCTTTTTTCTTTTTTCTTTTTTTTTGCCAGTCCTGGGCTTGAGCTCAGGGCCTGAGCACTGTCCTTGGACTTTCTCAAGGCTAGAGCTTTACCACTTGAGCCTCAGCACCACTTCCGGCTTTTTTCTATGTATGTGGTACTGAGGAATCGAACCCCAGTCTTTGTGCATGCTAGGCAAGCACTCTACCACTAGGCCAAACTCCCGGCCCCATTGTCTTCATATTTTCAAGGCAATTAGAATTCTTTTCAGAAAATAATTGCCTGTGCTTATAGCTTGAAATATTTTCCTATAATAGAGTTAAAGTTTTAGGATGTACTTTGAGTTATTTGATCTGCTTGGAGTAGACTTTTACACTGGTCTAGATTGGCTGTAAACTCGATTATTACATTAAATGCCTGTAGGTATTCAGTTGTACTTCAGAGACTTCTAATATGTCATAATGTTCTTCCTCTCTGTTTTTGGCCCAGGAACAAGGTCTTTTGATGACTGTGGATTTGTAATATAATTTATTTGCAGTTGAATTTTTAACATTATCTTTAAGTAGTTGTCCAAAGGAATTGCCATTTAACAAAGTAGTTTATGAATACAATGTATCTTGATCAATATCTCCCCTTTTCCTCCTTCCTATCACTTTCCTCTTTCTCTTTCTAATTTTGTAATATATAGCTAGTAATCTTGTGTGCATTTTCCCCTCTTTTCCTTTGCAGTGTAGTTTAAAATCTAGTATTGTGATGGATGCCTCAAGCATTTGTTAGAAATTTTAATGCCTGGGGATATTTGCATATATCTTCATGTATAATTTCCATTCATATTGATCCCAGACATCTGATTATAACTTGATTGCCAAACCCTATTTATCTGCATCAGAAACAATGTTCTTTGTAAAGTGAAGATAGATGTTTGATTTCTTGGTGGTTATGACATCATGCTAGTAATCTAATTTTTGTTTTGGCATATATATGTCCTGTATTTAATTCCAGGCCTATAATTTCATTTATTTCTGTGTGTCTGTCATGGGGCTTGAACTTTGAGTCTAGGTTCTCTCCCTGAGCTCTTCAACTCAAGGCTACTGCCCTACCCCTTGAGCCACAGCTCCACTTCTGTTTTTCTGGTGGTTAATTGGATATAAGAGTCTCAGGGACTTTAGTGCCTGGCTGGCTTTGAGGTGTGATCCTCAGATCTCAGCCTCCTGAGAAGCTAGGATTACAGACATGAACAACCACTCCGGTCAGGCCTCATACTTTCTAGGAAAACATTCTATTATTTGAACCATTACTATTGCCCAATGGATCTGGTGGGTTTTTTTATACCATCTTGTTTTATAGCTTAGGCTATTCCTGAGTTATGATTCTCCTATTTTGCTTTGCGTGTACCTTCAATGTCAGGAACATACTACTAGGCCTAGTTTATACTAGTTGATATGAGGTCTTGTGAACTCTTTGTCCAAGCCTCAAGCTGACATTCTCATGATTCCTGCCCCCCAAGCAATTAGAATTACAGGCATAATCTACTGTGACCAGTTTGCTCTTGACATGTAAAAAGTATATCAGAAATATATCAAAGTTGTGTTTAAATATAGACGTAACTGATCTTCTAATCTACTAGCACCCAAAAGGATGAATATCACATCATGTATAAGTAGCCATTGAACAGGTTTCAGATGCCTGTTTCCATTTGTAAAACTTCTTCACATCAAAGGCTTTGTAATATGCCATGATTAATACATTTTGACTGTGTCCTGAAACACAGCACATTCACAGAATTATATGAGATGGAAGCATCCAATAAACAAAATGCAACAACCAAAAATGTTATTTTACCAAAACATTTCAACTAGTAGGAAATTTGAAAGACAAGATAATATCTGAGAGAAATTCTGACATATTCAGTAAATGGAAGTGAGGATTTGGAGCCCAAGCACATAGGAATTCATGATATTGTCAAAACAGAAAATAAGCATAGACAAATAGTCGCTGAGAACTGAAGACTGAGCTTAACTTCAATGGAATATAGACAGAAGACCAAGAACAAAGTATATTAAGACTGTACCGACAGTTTTAGACAAAGCATACCACAATTCAGTGTGATAGACACTTGCAAAAGCTTTGGTACAATTTAGCTGCAAATAAATTTCGTTCTAGTACCTGCTCCTTAAAATAATGGCCGGCTTGCATATTCTTTAGATATACTCTCCTGATGTTAATTGGAAATGGTTGCATTCCCTTACTCTTTCTAAGGCATTAAAATATATTTTCTTTGAAGATTTTTTTTAATAAAATAGTTACATGAAATAGAACCAAGTGAGAAAAAAGAATTTGCAGGAGAAAATTTCAGTTTCTCACATCTAATTAGTTATAATTCTAAGTAATGGATCTGAATTTTAAATAAAAATTATTTTATTTTTATATTTTTTCTTTATTTTTCTCCATTTTCTTTTCTTTTTTTTTTTTTTTGCCAGTCCTGGGCTTGAGCTCAGGGCCTGAGCAATGTCCTTGGACTTTCTCAAGGCTAGAGCTCTACCACTTGAGCCTCAGCACCACTTCCAGTTTTTTTCTATGTATGTGGTACCAAGGAATCGAACCTGGGTCTTCATGCATGCTGGGCAAGCAATTTAATCACTAGGCCAAACTCCCGGACCCCATTTTATTTTCTTATAATGAGTATTTATTTATTTATATTGCTGTAATTAATGTATAGAGGGGTTACAGTTACATTTGTCAGGGTGTAGATACATTACTTCTCAAATATTGACACCCCTTCTCATGTTTATGCCCCCATTTCCCTTCCCTCACACCAAAGATTATTTTAATAAATGATATATGGCTAATAATAAAAACACCAAAACTTCTCACCTCAAGACAGAACCCTATTTGCTTTCATAAGGTGTGCTTCTCACCCAGTAAGTAAATAAAAATTTAATTTCTCATGTCTGATTCTCATTTATAAACTTGAGTACAAATATGGAGGATTTCTCTCACAAATTGGTATTTTTCCCACCAAATAAATGGAAAAGCATGTTCAGAAAATGTCTCCATTTCACATATTTTTTTACTTATCAGTACAGTAAAATAACCTTTTCCATATCTTTTATTGGTATTCTTGCTGTCAGTAATAAGATCAGATTAAATGGTTTCAAATTCTTAGAAATGCTTATTTTCTAAACCTATAGAACATAATAGGATCATGTCCTGCTGAGATCTAGAGAGCAATCTGTGTGACAGCAAAACATTCTCAAGCTGTTGTTGTTCTCTAACCAACCCCAAAGTGTGAAAAATCTCCCAGGAGATTTACAATTCTAATACTGTGGTCTGTTTCTTGGCCAGATTTGTCTCGGTTCTTTGGAAGTTTGCCCGTGAGTCATTGCCTCACTCTGAGGATGTCATCTCTCCAAATGCTTACACACTCCCAGACATATTTGATGGGACATGTCCAAAAATGAGATTGTTTGATGTCAATGAAGGGTATATGGAGAGTGTAGGTGGGTGGTAAATGGAATAGCAGGTCTTAGTAATAGGACACAAGCCAGTAATGAATTATAGCAAAAATAATCCAAGGCTTCATGCACATTTAGAGTAGAGACAGAAAAGATTAGATAGAGAAGAACAAACATTGGTTCTAACTTAATGAACTTTGATATAGATGCGGGATAAGGTCCTAATTGTGACTAAAATGGGGGCTTAACTCTGGGATAGTAGTCAGTTTTTCTACCCATGGCATATTGGCTAGTTTACAAGGAGAAGAGGAAGGAAAGTGTCTTTGGAGACACAAGGAACATAACACACAGGGAAGGAGGAAGAAGAGATGCACTATTGTCTTTGCCTTTGTGAATCCCACAAACATGAGACTTGGTATCAAGATTTGAGAAATAATGTACCCACCTCCTGACAAATGTAACTGTAACCCCTCAATATATTACCGTAAGAAAAAAAAAGATGTTGTAAGAAGAAACTCAATATCCTGAACTTTTACTTGTGAGTCATCCTATTAGAGCCAGAGAAGCCAATAGGATGACCTAAGTCTCAAAGTGACAATGTTATGCAGTGGAGGAGATCAATTCATTGTGCCATATTTGAGAGAATGTCTGTGAATGCTCAAGTATTCAGCCTCTTCTTATTTGTTTATTATTTACATTATCTTTGAATAATTGTCCAAAAATGGATTTCAATTTAACATATAAGTTAGTTATAATTACAATGCAGCTTGATCAAGCATATATTAATTGTATAAAGGGATTTCACCTTGATATATCTATAAACACATATACTTTTTTGAACATATTAACTCCCTGGATCATTCTTATGCTTTAGATTGTCTGGTTTTCCCCTTACGTTAAAAGTTTTTAATAATATTTATCATCCCACTTGTACATATGCAAATGTTGGGGTCTTATTTCTGGTTTGTGGAGATGCAGGAATGTGGTGTCTTCAGTCCAACTTAATGGAACCTATTTCCAATTTTTTTCTTTTTCGTTTGTGTTAATGCCCATTTTGTGACTTGAACTTAGTGGATAGACATCTCAGCCTTCTAAGTAGTGAGGGTAACAAGCATGAGTCATTCGCACATTTCACATTTTTATATATACAGTGATGACATTGGTATATGTGAAAATATTGGATAACCTAGAATGATGTATTCCATATATAAATACAGAGCACAATAAGCACTTTGAGCAAAAGAATGTCTTTAGTTAATAAGATTGATCTCCAGTTTTTATTTACTTTTGTACTTATGTTGGCCTCTTTCGGTTTTTGTGCTCAGTTTATGAATGCTTTCTGTTTCACAGAGTCAGTTCAGTCAAGCTTGTAGAAGCTAGTCTTAAAATCACAAAAACACAAGTGGGATTTTCAAGTTAACGCTCAGCAAAAAATGACTGGGATGTCAGAGCAGTTAGTTGATATGTGCAAAGGCTATAGGACAATACTGAGCAGTATAAAGTCTTTGGCTTAATCACCTCAATTAACAAATTAACAATTAGATGGAGTATTAAAATATGAAGAAGGCAGATTATGAGACAGAAGTCTACTTCAGTGAAGGAACATAAATACTAATACTGTCAATAAATACTACTGGTGAAATCCAAGGTTACCATTACCTTTAAGTTCAACAATTCACTATTGAGAAGGAATTCTATCCTCCCTAAAGTAGGTGCCTTTTAATTAGAGCAGAGGAATGCTCAGGTATCAGGATGTTACATTCCGATTTTTCTGGGAGAAAGCTGAATGTTATGGGAGAGAAGGGGAACAATCTAAAAGCCATCAGCAGAAAATATATTTGATTTGATGGTCTGACAGATTCTTTGTGCAGCACTACTGTGACACCTTCTCAATGTTTTACCAGGAAAGGTTGTCAATGCTACCTGCAAATTCAAGTTTCTGAGATGAAATCTAAATGTACTGTGACATGAAGTTCTTCTGGATAACTATGGAAGCTACTTTGTGCATTTATTTGGGTTATCAACCAATCATTCAGTCCGCAAGTATACTTCTTTTGTGACTTAGTGACTAAGGCATTAGCAAATTAATGGAGCATTAAATTTTAGAAGGCTGCATTGGATAACTGGAAATGCACTCAGAGGAAACAGGTATTGATTAGAACAAAATAAGGAGTCTTGTTTGATAACTAGGACAACTTATAAATTACTGAGAACAAAGGCAGAACTAATGACTTTAAACCTCTCAGTGCACATAACTGTGTATGTTCACATTATATATATTAACAATTAATAGATCCATTCAGATAGTATTAGAAATGATAAAAGAAAAGCAGCTAAAGCAACATCCATGATATAGAACTTTGGTTTGGTGAATGAACGTAAATTAAAACATTGAAATTTTGTTTAATGACAGAACATTTTGTAAATACAGTAGTAAGTTATTAGGCTATCAATTTTTTTTACTGGAGTTGGATTTTTAAATTTAATTTTATTGTAAAGGTGATGTACAGATGGGTTACAGTTGCATAAAGGAATGAGTACATTTCTTATCGATTTTTACCCTCCATTTTTTTCGTTTCCCTACTCCTTACTTCCCTCGTCCCCTTCCCCCAAGTTGTAAAATTCCTTTGCAGCATAGTATCTATAAGTATTGCTGTTGAATTGGTTCACTTTTTGTCTCACCATTTTGTTATTCCCTTCCCCAACTCAGATAAAGATACATGCAAGACACAGTATACCAAGGGCATACTATAGCTATCAGTGATATTGATGTGACAGTTTCAACCATTTTATTCATCATTTTCTTTAATGGTAGCATACATTTGATGTCTTTTCTAAACTTACTTCACTGCTGGACAATTTTTACTCATTATCTGGAATTCATAGCATCCATATGGAATTATTGTAGTCATGTAGTAAAAGTAGTTACATTTTTCTACTACATTCTTTAAAAATTATCAATTATCAGCATGTGTGTTATTATACTTGTAGATTATTACCACAGATTAAATGCATATAATGGAAAAACTTATGAATTTAATTGGTTGTTTGGTTTATTTATTGTTTTATATTTTTGTGTCAGTACTGGAACTTGAATACAGGGCTTTGTGCCTTTGCTTTGTTATTATTATTATTTTTTTGCTCAAGGCTGGCACACTGTCACTTGAGCCAAGTCTCCAATTGTCAAATAAGTTTATAAATTTAGTCCTTTCAAAATCACTTAAGATAATTGTTTAAAAAACAAATAAGCAGTAAGCACTGTGTGAGGAGAGTTTGGGATTGCAGAAAAGGTTGCATTTTAGTTCAAGGATGGTTGGACTGGGAATGTAGGTGTTAACGGTCAAGTTCATTTCCAATATTAGACACATCTTAGTGTATACAAATTAGAGAAGGCATAGTGACACAACTGTGAGATTAGCTTTCAGTACTTATGGTTCCTGGTAGTGCTTTGAAAATCTTTTGATAGCAGACATGAGGAAAGTAGTGAGTATACAATGACTCAGTTACACCACATTAGTATGCAGAGCCAAAATCTAATTAGAGAAAAGGACTTTCATGGGCTGAGCTTGGATTCCGTTAATTGGCTTATATTGAGAGATAGGGAAACTGGTTGTTTGGATAACTTATCATAAATTTGCGTTATTTATTATCTCTATGTGAATGACTCTGAGTTGAGAGGGATCAAGAGCCAGGGTTATATGTACCTATATTTTACAACTGAATTGATAATAAAAGAGAATGAAAATTGACTTGGCATTAGAAGAAACCAACAGACATTTCATCTAAAGCTCTACAGAAGGTTGTAGTGCTGATTTGCTGATATGCTTGGAGATTAATTAAAGACTTACACTCTGAATCAGACAAGAAGTTTTGAAATTTGGCAGGCTTTGCAAGTCAATTAAGTATCATCCAATATGCAGAATGCATAAAGTCTTTGAGAGATCCTAAAGTTGATCCATGGACATAAAATAGCTCTTCTCCTATAGCAACTTAGAAGAGTTCAAAAGCATACTCAGAAGAACAAAATATGGGGATATAAAAAGCAAGTAAAAATAACATATTCTATAAAAATTTTCAAAATTTAAGTAACTTTTTGCATAAATAAGAACTTATATTTTGTCTGGTTCAAAACCTCTGCAATAAGTTACAGGAATTGCCTAAGTGATGAATAAAGTATGCAATAAGTGAATTGTGATGCCACTCTCTACAAAAATAATGAATCTCTCTGGCCTACAAAATGATTTAAATACCTGATACAGAAGACATACAATCGAAAGATTAAAATTTGTTAGCCAAACCACTCTCAATTCACACTCCAATATAATCTATACTTTGTTAAAAACCAGGAATTGAAGTAGTTAGGGAGGTCCTAGATATTCTAGAGCATTCTGAGAAATGTATATGTAGCCATAGCAACTGTTAAAATGGAGGAGTTTTAAAATTATCAACATATATGATTGTCATGTCAGGTCTTAAACAGCATTTTTAGGAATTCAGTTCATCACAATTAATGCATTAATTAGGTTGCAAAAAGTAAGTCCTAAGGAGACTTGAGGAGACTTGAGAGGAAATGAGGACAAAATGCCCAGTGTAAATCATAGAAAAATTATGAATTTAAAAAGAAAATCACTGATGATATTTTTCATTACATTAAACCCAAAGGACATATAGTTTATGGTGTACATGTATGTGTTCAACAGCTTAGAAAAACTGAACGTAAAATATTATAAACTGTGTTGATTGGGAGCAGATCTGCAGATCTCTCTAGTGTGCTTAAAATCTTTGGTGCCTCTTTTAACTGTAAAGCTGCTCCTTACAACTCTCCCTGCATGCCATTGTGAACAGGTAAGGCTGCAAAATCCATTATTCTTCAAAGAGTTTAAATAGAATACTTCCTCTGATTCCATCTGATTTGACTTGCTATCTTCCAATCTTATCTTAAAAAAAAGCATATACTCCTATCATGTTTAAGACTGAAAATTAGAGAATGTTGAGGAAGGACACAGGGGGCAAGCAAGATCAGTTTTTACAAACTGCAGGGGTAGACTTGTAAAAATAAACTTATACTATATCAATACAATGATTTCAGAAACTGAAATCCTTCCTACAAGAGACACAAACATACCAGATCAATATAGTAAGCACATCAAAGTTGAAAATGGTGGATTTAAAAGTTCAAATTCTTTAATTATAAACTTGTATGCTAGAGATGAGTATAAAATATAAAAACTTTTACACTAAACATTTGACTACAGGAATTCAAAAATTTAAAATTCTTCTTTAAAAGACTTAACTATATAGATATTTTATATTACAGCAAAAATCAGGTAGTACCACAATATGCCAGTAAATTAGACTAGTACATTTTATGTACATTATACAAAACAATTTAGAATATATGATTTCCTTATATCTTCTGGGCTTACTCTCACATGTACACATGTATTTTGTGAATAACTTTATGTCTTGAAAAATAGTTTTGAGTGGGCTGGGAGAATGATTCTTAATTTTATGTTATTGTCAGGATGATGTATAGAGGGGTTACAGTTACATTAATGCATTACTTCCTTTTATTACCCTTTTAAAATTTTTTATTGTAATGTATAGAGGGTTTACAGTTACATTTGCCAGAGAGTAGGTGCAATACTTCTCACACATTGATATCCCTTCTCCATTAATACCCCTTCTCATGTTTTTGTCCTCATTCTCCCCATCCCCTCTCAATCATCTTGTTTTCCCACTTTCCTTTTCATATTTCAAATAATCAAACATACATACAATATACTAGGTAACACAGTCAGGTATAGTAAAGATAAGAGATTAACCAAAGAGCAACAAAAGAGAAGAGAAATAACATAGCACATTAAGAACAACAATAACTCAAGATAAAGCTCTTCTTTCCATGTCCTAGAGATCCTTTCATTTAGTCTCATCCTATATGACCGTATGAATCTATGTTTTGTGCTATTGTAATCCTCTGCTAGGAGATTCCTAGATGTGTATTCCCAACGAGAGAAACCATTGAACCTGTGTTTCTTTGGGTGCATTACTTCTTGAACATTGTTACCCTCTTGCTTTTCTCCTACTTTCCTCCCAGAACCCCTCCAAACTGTAAAGTTCATTTCCAACGTATTGTCTCGAGAATATCTCTGTTATACTAGTTCGGCCTTTGTCCTTTGTCTCATCATCTTCTTTTTCCCTATTTCAAATAAACAAATTTATATGCAGTACACCAGGTATCAAAGTCAGATAAAGTAACATTCACCACATTCACTTTTTTAATTTTAACAAAGGAAACTTTATAAAAGCCTCATATTTATATTTCTGATTCATCTATAAAAGTACTGTTTCTCAGATTTACTTTTTAGTAAATCTTTTAGTCACTTTTAAACTTTTTTAAATAGAAGTTTGACTTTTAAAACAGGTAGAAAATTTCCCTTAATTATACTTATTTTTTTAATTTTTGAAAACAATAGCCAAAGTATAAACTAACACCAATGAACCTCGTATCTACTGCTTTTATATAAAGATAAGTTTTAAATAGTCACAATTTCAAGAAAAAGTAATCATTTATTGTGTCAATCTAATATTTTTGCTTGTAACACAAATTTGTTTCCACATTATATAACTACAAAACTTTATCCTGAATATTAAGATAAACAATAAAAATAAAATTACTTTCCATTTAAAACAGCTGTCAAATAGTTGTAATAAAATACTTAGATTATATGCTCTTCAGTAAATTTTGTGATATAAAAATATTGCATTTTGTATAAGGCACCACATAAGTATTATTACTAGAAAGCTAAATCAAGAATGACTGTAGTAAAAATGTAAAATAAATTAAACGTAATAGCTAAAGCTACATATATTGCAGATAATTTTAAATCCCCAAAGTTATTTTGTTGTTATGCACTTGAACAATTTAAAATAAATTGTGATTATTAATATATGGTATTTGTGAAGCTAGGAATATAAATCTTCTGTAAGAAGTTCTATTTGAGCACTAAATTGTATTGTTTGTAGTAAATCAAAGTTCACTGTAGAATAGGTCTATGTATACATATAAACCTTATTTTATCATGCACTATGATTAAAATTTTTATAAGCTGGTATAGGGTATCATAATACTAAATGACTTATCTAAGTATTAGTGTGTATCTGTGCAAATATATGTAAGTGCAACTATGCTAATCATAGTAGAAAAGTAGAATTGGCCTTTAAAACATATAGTTTTAGAAAATTTTAAAGAAAGACATTAGCTATAAAGATAATATTAATGTGAAATCTTCTCTGTGGTGTTTATATAAATTATTTGTAAAACAGTATGAAGCAGCTAATAAGAACAGGGTAGGCCTGCTGTGGACTATTGTATATGAGCTAGGCGAGAAGCTTTAAGGCTATGCTACTCTTAACCTACACAATAAAGCAATGGTTTTGACTTAAGCTCCTCTACCTTGAGTTTAAGTGTCCAAACAGAATGATTCTGCAACTCATTTATTAATGTAAACTACCAATAGCTCAACAGACTAATAATAATGTAAATTACTATTACCTATAAATTTATCAAGTTAAATAAACATATCAGATCCATATTGGAAAAAGTAAAGAAATCTCATGAACTCATCAAATATACCAGACATAGTGACTGACAATACTCTTTCAGCATCATATAAAAGGAAATACACTGACTGGATATGCAATCACCCAGAGTTTTAATGGAGGATGGACAGAAAGGTACTCCAGACTCTGTCCCTGGAGCTTCAACAATGATTGATTCACATTATGTGATGTGTTCCACTCAAATTGTCCTCTGCCCAGATTCAATAAAGCCAACAAAATCCTTCATGATCACTCTCAGCTCTGAGGCTGAACCACGTGATTCTGTGGAGGAACTCTGCCTTGTGCTATCATTGTATGTCAACAGCTCTGTGACTGAGTTCCTAATTAGTCCATTATCTGACCACTGGCCGATGACTGCTCTGTATCCACTCTGCTCTTGCTCTTAGTCAACTCTCTATATACATCATGAAAACGACTTGCTAACTTAAAACCCCTGTGTTCTGAAGTCTTATGCGAGACCTGAAAATTAATATCAATCAGTAAGTTTGGAACGATATACTTGTATTTACAATTATCTAGGCTCAGTAGTACTTGGCAAAGTAACGCCAATCTAACTTACATAGCTTGTGAATATATTGTTCTTTAATTCAGTAATTGTTGAAAGGCATAAGCATGCCCATCTATGTGCCTGACATATCTTTCTCTGATGGTAGTGTGAGAACATAGTTATTTATTTTAAAAAAATAGCATCATTTCATTCTTTGTATTATAAACCATATTGTGCTAATTATCTCTGGTCCCTTTTTTCTTGCTAAGGTAATGTATTTGCTATTGTGAATACTTGAAAAGGCATTATTAACACTGAAAAATGTGAAAAAAGAACCTGAGGGATTTTTTGTGTGGTTTAGTATTTGTTCTTTCTCTGCAATTTTTTTTTTCTCATGGAACTATTCAACAGTGACATATCTTGGCAAAAACAAAATCCTTAAACTCAAATGTTATTTATTGTGTGAAATCAAAAGGAGGTTCTTTGATCCATCAGTAACTAATTCCAAGTATAAAATTCCTTCTTGTTTCAGTGGTCAGCAACAGTGTAACTAGGCAAACATGAATTAATTGCTTTGTTCAAAGACTACTTAGAGTAGGTTGCTAGTGGCTTACACATGTAATCCTAGCTTGTCGGGAGGCTAAAATCTAAGGATCATGTTTTAAACCCAACCCAGGCAGTAAAGTCTGTGAGACTCATTATCTGCACTAAAACTTTGGTGAAAGCTGAAAGTGGAGCTGCAGCTCAAGTGGTAGAGCTCTAGCCTTGAGCAAAAGCAGCTCAGAGACAGTGCCCAAATTCCAGGACCGGAACCAGAAACAAAAATTAAATAAGGGCTAATTACATCTAGAATATAGGACCAACTAAAATTACTTATTTAGTTGTTTTTCAACTCTTACTTTCAATACCCTCTATCTTGTGCTTGTCCATCTAAGGCTATCCTTGTACAAGACTTTCTCATTACCTACTAATTTGGCAACTAGATAAAGCTTCTTAATGATTCAGGCTATTTACTAGAATGCTACAATAGAGTGTCTTCTATTGAGTTTTGCTATGAGAAACTATTAAAACTGTTTAAAACTGGTATTGCCTTACACTGCTATTAGTCTCATGAGTATAATTTGTAAATAGATTTTGGTTGATATTTTGAGGTGCTGATAGTTGACAATCTTGACCACTATGTGGATAGTTTGAGAAAGTAAGTGTTTAAGGAGAAGTATTTACACATAACATTAAATTACTATTCCAATAGTAATCAGTTCAGGAAATGAAATTATAACTTAGATGGCAATAGTTAAGCTTAATCAGGACTGGGTCAGCGAGTACAATCTTCACATCTTTTCTTTCTGTATTCATTGAAAACCAATCTCGTGTTTACAGGAATTTTTAGCCTTTTCAGTCTATACCAATGGTTTTTGAAATGAGGCTGTTACATCCAATATTTATTTACTACCTTATATTTGAATTTATGTGGTAATTTTCATGACATCGTTTCAGAATTCAGAATGAAGACAGAAACTGGAAACCATATCATAATGCCTTAAATAAACCTGCATTATTCCTCCCAAACTTCTGCTTAGATTAAGTGATAAACCTAATATTAAAGAAGTGACTGTATATTTATGAGGGCAAGTAGTTGAATTCTAGACTGAGATTGACTATTGAAGTGATTGGATTAGATATGCCCAAATTGGGAAGTACATTTTGCCTTAATCTAGTAATTCATCTGCTATTATCATTCATATCCACCATCATACATAGACTCCCAAACATTTAAGCAAATATTTAAGCTCCCCAACATCTAGGCAATCTAGCACATGCAATAAAGTCACAGAGGATGTTTACTAATGGATGTTTGACAACATTTCTAGTCCTTCCCTAATAGATCTCCTTGCCAGTTAGAACTCCCTCAGTTGAGATGGAGTAAGTATAATAAGGCTTAGCCAGGGCAGAAAGGGCTTGGTTTGATGTGAAATTCCCATCTTTGGGCTTGTGGGTTCCATCTCAAGGCAAGACCCATTTCCATGTGGACAGCCAGCCAGCGAAGAGCATTCATTTAGTGTTCTTTATTTCATTGTTGTGTGTTGCCTTTATTTCGCTCTTTCTCTCTTTTGCTATGTATATATTGCCTCTCTGCATGTATTTTTACCTCCCACCTTCTCTGGAGGCATATCAGCTAGGACCATAATCAAAGAACACAAAATGAGCAAAGGAGGTGGTGGAGTGTTACCTTTCAGGCAGAGAATATCAAGCCAGATGAGCTCAGTTTTATGTTCTCAGTAGGGTGACACAAATATTATGAGCTGTAATTAGCACATCCTTTGAGAAAGAGAGCTCTCTTTCGATTTACTTTACAAAACCTTAGTTTGTTCTCACAACCAATAATGGGCATGAAATTAGTAAGATCAACTCAGATAATGGAAATGTAGCAGTTTAGTAAGTTAATTCTCATTACCAAAAGTTTTAATTAATGTGCTCACTACATTTATCAATCAACTACTAATATATTGTATATGTTTATCTAGCTATATATACATAAATATAAACATATCTATATATCTAACTACATAAATATATACATATCTATATATTTAGCTTTCGCTGCCTACCGCAACAACGTGTCACTTCGGAGGCAGACTGGGACTGATCATAGACTCAAATAGCTGTAAGCAGAGGTCTTTTTACTTTTCTGTCTTTTCTTCTTTGTCTGTCGTCTCCCTCTTCTTTCTTCCCTTCTTCCCTCCCCCGGAAATCCTCCACCATTTATATCATACAGCAGCCAATCACAATAAAGGTCGTCTGCGCACACAGCAAGCATACATGGAAAAATCTAGTGGTCACGCTCTATCCACCAGCATGGAAGAAACAAATCAACCAATGCAAAGAAACTTCCTGTTCAGAAAGTACTGACTCGCCCTCTTTTGCGAGCTGCCAGGCGCCAGCTAATCTTACTTCCTCAGGAGGATGAAAGCAATGTCTTCAACATTTAGCTACATATAGATAGATAGATAGATAGATAGATAGATAGATAGATAGATAGATAGACAGATAGATAGATAGACAGATAGATAGATCTCTCTCTATATATATGTAGCTCTCTAGCTAGCTATATATAATCATATTTAAATATTTATAGCAATAATTTCTTTATTGTTGGTCATTGGGCTTGAACTCTGGGTTTGGGCATTGTCCCTGAGCTCTTCAGCTCAAGATTACCACCATACCCCTTGAGCCACAGTGCCTCTCCCGGTTTTCTGGTGGTTAACTGGAGATAAGAGTTTCATGGTCTTTAGTGCCCAGGCTGGCTGTGAACTGTGATCCTCAGATCTCAGCCTCCTGAAGAGCTAGGGTTACAGGCATGCAATTAAGGCAACTTTGTTTCAGAAAGGTAACCCTTTTACCTGAAATTACAAATGAGACATTATCCATCTACAAATATGTCAACTATTACAAAAATTTCATGAACTTCAACAAGGCATGAATCAGCTCAGAATACATAATAAAATAGGATAGAATGGGTGCTTGTAAATTAAAGAAACTTATTCTCTTACATTTCTGAAGATGGACAGACATGTCTGAGATTAGAAAGCCAACTTGTTCCGCCTCTGGCATCTTTATGTCTTGTTCACATATATAGATAGCCACTGCTGGCCCTCCTCCTCCTCTTCCTCCTCTTCCTTCTTTTCCTCCTCCTCCTCCTTCTCCTCCTTTTCCCCTTCTTGCCTTTCTTCTGCTTCTTCTGGCAGTACTGGACTTTAAATTTAAGACTCAGATATATGCATTTGCTAGGCAGGTGCACTACCCCTTGGGCTGTGCCCTCAGATGTTTGCTTTGGTTCTGTTTTGAATAGGTTATCTGATCTATTTTATTTCATTTTTTGCCCACATATCAGTCACATAGTACACATACTATTGTAACTAACTTACTGTTTTGTGATGGGTTTCACTACATTTTCTGTGGGCTGGTCTGAAACTGAGATCTTTTACCACCCAAATAAGAGATGTGAATAACCATGCCCTGACCAAGCAGGGAAGACAGACAGACAGAGACAGAGAGAGAGAGAGAGACAGAGAGAGAGAGAGAGAGAGAGAGAGAGAGAGAGAGAGAGAGAGAGAGAGAGAGAGAGAGAGAGAGAGAGAGGGAGGGAGGGAGGGAGGGAGGGAGGGAGGGAGGGAGGGAGGGAGGGAGGGAGGGAGGGAGGGGAGGGAGGGAGGGAGGGAGGGAGGGGGAGGGAGGAGGGAGGGAGAGGGAGGGAGGGAGGGAGGGAGGGGGAAACAAAGAGAGAAAAAAGAATGAAGTATGAGAGACATAGAGATCATGTGAGTTGCACATTTAAAAGAGGAAGAAATTTTAAAATCTGTCCTCTTCCTAATTCTACCAATTCTAGAACGATTATTATTTTATTAACCTCAGTTAGCTCCAGAAAGGCCTAAAATTCAATGCAGTATCAAGGAGTTGGGGTGGATATGGAAGCATTTTGAGCTTCAACACATGATGTCTTTGGAGACACAATTTACTTTATAGTAGAAAATTTCTCCTAAAAATTAGATTCCTTATTTAGCTATAAAATCATAATGGAGAATCAGATAGGGCTGATAAAATGTAGATCAATACTCTTTATTAAATTTCACAGATAAAGTAATTGGCTTTAGAAAAGGATTTCTTTCTTTAAAAAAACTGTGGCATTTACTTTAAAATTCTTTTAAAAATTCTCTTTTCTTTTGCAATATTTTTTTCAGCTAAAATATGTATTAGAATATATGTTGGTGAGTACTCTAGAAAATTTTAAATTTGTAAGAAGTTGGAAAAAGAAAATGAGAAGGCTATTATTCTTTTTTCTTTATTCCTTAAAATATCTTTTAAAAAACCAATAATGTAAGAATGCACCCAGCTGTTTGCCTATAA
Source organism: Megascapheus bottae (assembly GCF_031878675.1). Classification (NCBI taxonomy): domain Eukaryota; kingdom Metazoa; phylum Chordata; class Mammalia; order Rodentia; family Geomyidae; genus Megascapheus; species Megascapheus bottae. The sequence goes on from NC_143515.1 coordinate 24,938,719, forward strand.
TTATAATTTTTGCTGTAAGGAATTGCACCTGTGTAATAGTTCATTACAAGGTATTGTCATTTTGATTTTACAACCAAAATGTCTCATTTCCTTACAGAAAATAGTTTTCTCATATGTGCTTACTAAACTTTCTAAGAGAATTTTTTTATTGTCTTTGGCAACATTATTCCTTAGGAAATAAGGCACAAATGGGCTTGTTAAATACTCATATTGCCTCTTAGTTTCCCATGTTCATCTGTTTGAGAAAGTTATCTAATGTGGATTCCCAAGATTTCAATAAAAGTTACACTAATTATTGAATGTCCATCAACATTTAAATTTTACATACAGGATATTAGTACAAAATCTAATAGCTTATCAATAGGAGAGAGAAGCAGTTTTTTTGCCTTAGCGAAGATAAAGGGAAGTCAAGGTTAGAATGAAGTGTTAGTATAATATAGATGAGAGGCAGAGATAGGAACATTAAGACTAGAGAACAATTTCCTTTATAGATTCAGCAGTGTTTTGCCTGAGATCACTATGATTGCAAATTCCTTTAACCTGGCTATGAAAACAATTCCATTACATTCTTTCTGCATTTACTAAGATGGTGCCTTATAAAACCAATGTCAAATGATTTCTGTATTTTAAATACAAAGTTCCTTGTAAAAATTCAAAAATTTTACATTTGAAAGAAAATTATTGTGAATTGAGGAGCAATAAATAAAGCTTCTAAGAAACACAGGAAAAAATAAATAAAAATATGAAATACCTGACAAGTCAAATATTAGTTACTACCACTTTTTGAAAAATATCACTTGATATTTCAGTTCTGCTGATTATCAAACAGCAGGGCTTAGTGATTTCAAACAATTGTTATATCAGATTGTATTTGTATTTGAAGTTCTAGAAATGACTTGGAAAAATGACTTTTTGCTTTTGCAGAAGTCATTTTGGAAATAACTTTTGCTAAGGAATTCTGATGAAGTTTTTTTTCAGTTTTTTGTTTTGTCTTACTTTTTCTTTTTTTAGTGTATTGTTTGCTGTTATTTCTTTTGTCTTTCATATTGTTCTCCTCTGCTTTATTTCCTGTGTTCAGTACCCTTTGTCATGTATAAGCTTGTCTTATTTGGGGAAGGGAAGGAGATTTACAGAGATGGGACGGGGGAGAGCCAATGCAACAGTGATACTCACTAGACACTAGTTGAGAAATGAGCTTCACAACTTGATGGGAAGTGGAGTCTGAGAGAGGGAGGGAAGGTGGGGGAAAATGAAGGTGGGAGTATAAATATTTGAAAAGAAAAGTACTCATTACCTTACTTATGTAACTGTAACTCCTCCCTACATCACGTTTATAATAAAATCAAACTTAGAAAATATTCTCATGATAGATAGTTCAAGTAATCTTTTAGGCTAACTAGGCTCATAATTTTCATAACAGGGGAAAATGATATAGTAATGTTGTTCTACAGTGGTTATTATATTTACTATTTGATTTAAAGACAACTGTGCTGAGTTCTAATGGGAACTGATTTAGCAGGCTATGGGTAGGTAGCTCAGAGTCTGTATAGGTAGGTAGGCAGCTCAGATCCTGTAGTCCAAAGGAAGATTGAGTTGAAGACCGAAATGCTGAAAGGTGATATCCAGTAATACATGAATAATCCTTACAGTGTGTGGGAAAAAGATGAGAAGGGAACGAAGAAAAGAGAAATGATGGTATATAGCCAATGTGATAACAATTTAGATTATCTTGATAAGCCAGGAAAAACATTCATACCCTTAAATACATTGTCCCTTTTTCTAACGTAACTATCTTGCTTGTTTAACAAATTTAAGTGATTCCTCAGTTGATAGTATGAAAACTTCAATGCTCGAAAATGTTGACTTCTGTTTAGTTAATTGTTTTTAGTTTCTATTGCTTATGTGAATATGACCAGCTTATGCTTTATGTGAGTTGAACAACCATGTGTAGAAATACAAGGTCAAGTTTAATGTCAGCATCTCTACTGATCTGACATTGCATAGGGTAACCCAGGAAAAACTATAAAACTTGGCTTTTCTTTAGCTTCATAGAATTAAGGGTCTTCTGTTTTGTATATCAGGTTCTCTATCTTTTTTTAACAATATAAAGGGACTTTCTGAAGCATCATCTGCTTTGAAAAAAAAATCTGTCAATTTTGGCAGTCACCCACTATTCAAAAGAACTGACAGGATCTCATTTGAGAGCAAAATGTGATGCTTTTTTAATACAGGCATTTGTATTGATTTGCCTTTGATGTAGAAACAATCTCCTGAGGAAGTCTTTCATTTGGTTCACATTTATTACAAATGGCATGTAAATCTTCCCCCTGAATGTTTATTTACTCATTTTTAAAATGTATTACTTTCTGAAAGGACTTAATTCCTCTCTCTTTCCTATTGTAAGTTGCTCGACGATTCTCATTTCTTGAATTTAAAAATGAACAATTTGTCCCTTTTGACAAGACTCTAAAGACATTGTATATTTCCTCATGCTTTCTTTTTCTCTCCTATAGCACATAATTTACTTTTTATTTGGCAAAGATAATATTTAAATTGTGAAAGCAAATAAAGTATTCTATGAGCATAATTAGTCTTGATTCTGCAAAAAATCACCTTTTTTATATAGAGGTTTAGGGAAGAACTAGATCTAAAATGGCTTGAGTGTTGTGAAGACAAGTATTGAGTTCTAGAAATTGAAGAGCAAGGTCTACTTTACTCAAGCAATCATCTCCACATTCAAAATAACCAGGACTCATCTGTGTTTCTTTAGTGCTCATCCATATTCATTTATTCATTTCACAGCATCCCATATTTACCTACGGTATACTAAATAGAGATAGAATATGAACTAGCATGAAAATGGTAGATTCTTAAAAGTGCTGCCTATATTTTGTCAGACTTCTATCTAGAAGCTCACAACGATCTTATGGTTAAGATATGTTATATTTAATTTAGCTTGTTGTTAATAAATACACCATATTTCTAATATTTTTGTTAATAGGGATTGTGGTGCTTACATGTAGATCATGGTGTGCAGCCTCCAGCAAGGGCTCTGTGGGTTGCATCACAGCATGGTCAAGAAGAAAAGTGGAAATGCTAAGCAGAAGCCCAGATCTTACTATAACTTACTGGTATGTAAACAAGCTTATTCTCTGGAGACATTCAGTTCATTCAGAGAGACCAACACCAACCCAGTCACAAAGATGACCTAATTAATGCCCATTAGGCCCTTCTTCTTCAAAGAGGCCATCACCACATCAGCCCTGCAGGGGATCACTCAGCACTCACTCTGCACTAGTAGCAAAAGTTTCCCCACAGCTATGGCAGGAAGAGAGAGAAACAAACTTTTCAAGTTAGAGAACTCTGTGTAAAGTCTGGTTCTCTTGGGGAAATATTGAACAAAAATTTTATCCCTCCAGAAAAAAAGTATATTTAACAATTCCAACTCTCTGTCTTTATCTTTTATCCAAGCACGGGAAGAGAATGCTATGTTGCATAGGTTTAGCAACATAGGCTTACAAAGGGAATGAGATTTGGATATAGACACCTTCCCTGGGATACAGTTTCACTCCGTATCAACAGGATTGTGATATAAAAAAACTTGGGGAAAAAACTGCAAAAAAAGGAATTTAAAAAGTAGTAGTCTGGGACTAAGGTCTGGTCTTAGGGCTCTGGTATCTGCAGATATGGGGAAGAAATATCATAGCTTATTTCCTAGTAGTATAGCCTAAATACTCATATTGATATTGATATTCTTTATCTCTCAATTCTTATTGCTCACATTATTGTTTATTTAAATTATTAGAAGTGAAAGGTAAAAACAATCTGGAGAGATGTAATGAGCAAAGGATGAGATTTGAGAATGACACAGGAAACATATCAAAATGATCAGATAACAATTATATATAATTATGTATTTTACAACATATTATATTGTAAAATTAATATGTAACATAATTATATATAATTGTAATTATAAACTACTATCAGCACTCCAAAGGTGATAGTGAAAAGTTTATAATCTAGAAAACATAAAATTTTTAAAGGATGATAGAAACTCTAAAAAATGAAAAAAATATGGAGTCACATTCCTGTAATAAAAATAAAAGCTGTGAATGGTGGCTTCGATTTTTAAAAAAGGCTAAAGAAAACAAATAGTGACAATAGGGCATTAAACAAAGGGGAAAAAAGAAATAATTTTGAACAGTATATTATGAAAACCCCTTGTTTCCATTTCTTGGATTTCATTTTCATAAGCTTTATCTTATATGGTCATATGCACCTATTTGTCTTGTGCCCATAAATTTAATTTGTGAAAGGAAGGGGAATCACAGAAACAACAGGACAAAGGGTGAAACAATGCAATGGTGGTACTCACTAAACAGTATGTTGGAAATGAACTTTACAAACTTGGTTGGAGGAAAGTTGGGTGAAAGAGGAAGCAGGGGAAAAGGACTGAGGGGTAAACACTGTACAAAAAGAAATGCACTAATTATCTTACTTATATAACTAACCCCTCTGTATGTCACCTTACAATATAAATAAAACAAAAGCAAACAGTGAGCTTAAATGAGTCAACAAAAACTTCCTAGATTAAATGCAAAGAGGAAGTAAAAACATGTAGCTAAGGAACAAAAACAGCTATTATAGTGTGGAATAATTTCAAATGATTTCAAACTGGATCATCTAAAGATGTAACAATGCTTGACAAGAAATGTACTGGCCACCTTACATATGTAACTGTAACCTCTCTGTATATCACATAGACAACTTGAAAAAAAAAGAAGCAAAAGAGAATAATGTAGATATAGTTGAAATGACAGTGGCTGGCAATTTTCCAAAATTAGTGATAAGCACCAAATTAGAGATACAGAAAGTTCATAAACTGCTAACCCAGATATCTTCACCTGAAGCAGAAGATCATGTTGGTAAGTAGAATCCGCATATTACAAAGCTACATTCTTGATTCCAAATATATAACATTCTGGAAAAGTCAATATCACTGCATGCTACAGTGATATTCATAGGACAATAGCTTGTAAACAAACTTTACAACTTGGGAGGGACTGAAGGAGGGAAAGTAAGAGAAAAACATGGGAAGGGGTAGCAATATTCAAGAAGTACTGTACTCATTACTTCTTGGACATAATTGTAACTCCTCTATACATCATCCTGGCAATAAATAAAAAGTCTGCAGGTAAACCTCTCTGTAACTAGGAAAGTGCAGAAAGAATATAAAACATTAAATACAGCCGACTGTTTAGAGCAATAAAGGTTAGTCTTTGTGAAGCTATAATGCTGTATACATGATTTTATGTTCATTGCAAACATTTATTGTACATTACAAAAAGTGAAAATTAATACATAAAAATTAGAACAAAACAAGCATAGGTTCTGTACCTTAGGATGAAATGAACATTGTGACTAAAAACTTTAACTGCATTATAAATTTCAAAACAGCTTCATTATGATGGTGGAAAAGTTATTGACCTAATTAATTTGGAAATCAGTGGAGGTTGTAAGAGGAAAGGTGAAACAAACTCCATATGAGCACATCCATTAAGTTCTTTCCTAAAGTATGAGCTAGCATTTTGATTCACCTGGTTATTGGTGCTCTAAACTTAATTCATGAAACATAGCCCATGCTAGAGGGAAAGGTCACCAATATAGAAATGAAGGACATGATATTTACATGTGAATGTATTTTAGATGAGGACATGATATTTACAAATGAATGTATTTTAGATGACACCCAGTATAGACTTCTACTTGGTTTAATATTGATTCAAGTTTTCTTATGCATAAATATTGATAGATATGGGCACAAAACAAGTGAGTATACATGTTTCTTCTTATCTGACGGTTAAGACAGCCTAGTAGCAGTGAGACCACCTAACCACACTAACATACACAGCTTGCTTCTGAAGATTTCTGGGTTCTCCAATCCTTTTCACTGGTCCACGTATGGTTTCACCATGCTTGTTGTTCTGTATTGTTTGGTGGTACTTGAGTTTGAATTCAGGACCTTCATACATTATGAGCATATTTCCAGACATGTTGTCACTTATTATTTTTGATATGGGGGGTGGGGAGGGTTGCTTCCTGACCAGAGATCATTCCCAGACCATCATCTGTGTATTTTTTATATACTTTTTATTGTAATTAATAGAAGGGTTACATTATATTTGAAAGATAGAAGGTGCATTAATTCACATACATTGATACCCTTTCTCATGTCTTGGTCCCCATTTCCCTCCCCCTACCCCCACCCCTTATCTTGTTTTCCCCCCTTCCCTATCCAATTTCAAATAACCAAATACAAATATATCCAATATATAAGATAACAAAGTGAGATACCGTAACAATATGAGATAACCAAGGGACAGCAAAAGAGATGAGAGATAACATAGTACATTAAGGACAACAATCACGCATCATGTGGCTTTTGTTTCTATATCCTAGAAGTCCTTTCATTTAGCGTCATACTATATGGCCTTATGTATCTAGGCTTTGCTCTATTGCAAATCTCTGCTATGAGAGCCCAAGGTTCCTACTGATTATTACAAATGAGGGAAACCATTGAGAGTGCAAACTCGTTCAACCACTATGGAAAGCAGTATGGCAGTTCCTGAAAAGACTAAAGATAGAGCTCCCCTATGACCCAGCAATTCCACTACTAGGCATTTACCCAATTGTCCAGAAACAAGGACATACTAAATCCACTAGCACAAAGATGTTCATTGCAGCACTATTCACCATAGCAAAGATATGGAACCAACCCAGATGTCCCTCAGTTGATGAGTGGATCAACAAGATGTGGTATTTGTACACAATGGAATTCTATGCTGCTGTCAGAAAGAATGACATCACCCCATTTGTTAGGAAATGGAAAGACTTAGAAAAAAATCATATTAAGTGATCTGTGTATTTTAAGCTGCCTGTTTTTTTCCGGGATGCCACTGCATCCAGCCTCATTTTGTTGAGATGGAGTCTATCAGACTTCTATTCCTGGACTTTCCAGGTAATGTTCTAGAACCATTGGACTTTTTTTTGGAAGCACTATCCACAAATATTAGCCTCAGATGATAGGCTCTTTGTACAATGCTAAGTTATGGGTTGAGAGTCTCTTGGGAACTATTCTGTCTGGGCAGGCCTTGATTAGCAATCCTTCCATTTTCAGACTTCTGAGGAGTTAAGCTTAAAAGCACAAGTCACCGACTGTGTCTATTTTCACATTAAAAAAAAAGGTTTGCACTCTTTGCAAAAATCTTTCAAGATGTTATTCAGCTGATAAGTCTGTTTTCACAGGTTTGTTTGTTTGTTTTGTTTTCTGTAGGTCATGGCATTTGAACTCTGGGCCTGGGCTGGGCGCTATCCTTGAGCTTTTCAGCTCAAGGTACTGCCCTAACCCTAGGCCTGGGCATTGTTCCTGAACTCTTCAACTCAAGGGTACCGCCCTCTCCTGAGCCACAGCCTCACTTCCCATTTCCTAGTGATTAGAGATGAGTCTCATATTCATTAGTGTTTTGAACCTCCATCCTCAGATCTCAGCCTCCTGAGTAGTTAGGCTTACACGTGTGAGCCACTGTGCCCTGCTGATTTTCATGTTTTTATTCAAGGTCATAGTCACTAAATTCCATTTGTCAAGAGATAAAAAAAGAAGAAAAATGCAAAGGTAAAATATAAATGTCTGAAAATTAAAATGATGCTTTTACAATGCCCAAGGAGAGAACATAGAAGAAAATAAAGTGTTGGCATGTGATTTAAGTAAAACACTAAAAAAATGTACATGCATTGGAATTTAGCTGGATTCACTAATCAACTAGTGCCACAAGCTAATTTCTTCAGTGCTTCAAAAAAATACAAAAACTTCCTAGTGCTTCTCTTTTCTATAGTAAGGTAGGTAAAGTATATTTTTCCCTCTGAATTATTTGAAGGAATAATATTGAAACATAGTTTCAACATTAAATTGTTGATGTGCAATGTCATTGTATAAAGATAAGACCCATTTATTTTTATGCAGTTGTTTACCAATACAGTTTATTCAAAGCTGTTCAGCTAAGTAGAAACATAGAAATTTTTATTTATGCTCCTGTCATCCACACAAATTTATGTGTACATAATGCTCTGAAAACTTTCCTTAGTATGTTGAAATTTTAAAGTCATTTAGTCATTATAAAAAATAATCTTTGAACTCTTGCAGATTACCATACTGAATTATCAATTTTGTCTTCAACTAAAGAAATGTCAACCTTTAACTTAGAAGTATGATTTAGAAAAACTGACAGGAGAATGTAGTCCTAATATTCAATGCCTATCTTATGATATGAGGAAAATAGAGGGCAGGGATGGGTTCAGAGGGATGGGGAGATTGATGAAAGATGTGACATCAGTCAAGATGCATTTTCCTTATAAACTGATTTGTTGAAAGTCGCAGTCCCTTTGAACAACTTAATAAAGATAAGGAAGATGCAACTAAAAATAGCCAAATGCATAAAATTAAATTACATAAATGAAACAATCAATTTAAAAGAAGTAATCTCGTCCATTCTGCATAAATCCCATTAAAATATAGTCTTCTTAGTAGCTTTTTTTGTACGAGTTAAATAAGCAATTATAAGCATTTGATATCGGTAGTGATATAACAAAGTAGAAACTACATAAAATTCTTTTCCATGCTAATGACATTTTAAAGCATACTTTGTGCTATAAAACTGATAATCAATGTTAATAAATTCTTTAAAAAAAAGAGAAAGGTATCAATGTGTGAGAAGTAATGCACCTACTACCTGACCAATATAACTGTAACTCTACATTATCCCAACAATAAAAAAAATGAAACGACATAAATGAGGAATATCACTTGTAATTGAATTCAATACCATAATATTTTTAGTAAAAGTACAACAATATATGGGCAAGATTCTACACAGAAGTCTAAAATTTGCTGCTGAGGAAACTTTCAAGCAGCTGAAAAAAATGCGAGGGACATGTCAAGATTTCTGTATTCCAAGATTTAATACTGAATATGTGAGTTTCTGTAAATTATGTAGAGATCCTACAACATTCCAGCACCCTTGAACTGAAAGTGCTTCGCGCTATTTAAATATAAATTTAAAACATTAAAAAAACTGATATACAGTAAAATTTTGAGACAGCTGTAATTTTATTCTTAATATTATGTACCAGGATGAAATTTTCTTGTCTGTAATTTCTAATTAAATTCCTTAATTTGTCCTAGTTTTGTTCTTCTGTTCAGGAAAACAATCAGCATCCTCTTGTCTCTAGAATTTGTGCTGAGTAGATCACCATATATTTTCTTTAGAAAAACTGTGTTATAATGAATACTTGTCTATAAACTGCTCTTTTTTATACGTATAGACTTTCAGAAAATATGATTGTTTAAGGTGAAACTCTGTTAAGTACTTGACATCCAATTCATTCAGAAATCAATAGAAACCTTGAAACAAGTATAAAACTTTTCTTAAATTTTTTTATATTTACTTCCACTATGTCTTATAACTTAACCTCAACATCATATCTTTGATAAATAAAAGCATATGTCAGTCTAGGAAAAACCACGAAAGTCTAACAGAAAAGGAGATTTAAAAATTAGGACAGTGATGGCCGGGAGTTTGGCCTAGTGGTTAAAGTGCTTGCCTAGCATGCATGAAGACCCGGGTTCGATTCCTCGGTACCACATACATAGAAAAAAAAAAGCCGGAAGTGGTGCTGAGGCTCAAGTGGTAGAGCTCTAGCCTTGAGAAAACCCAAGGACAGTGCTCAGGCCCTGAGCTCAAGCCCAGGACTGGCAAAAAAAAATTAGGACAGTGAGAGGCATGGTTCAAGAAGTAGAGCATTTGGAAATAAGTACCATTGGTTCATTCCTAAGTAATGTCAAGATGAAAAAAGAAATTGGCAGGATATGAATCAGCTTTTGGTCTTGGAACTGTGAAAAATCCAGAAACTTAGTCTGGTTTTGTGGTCTCCTTCTTCTGGTTTCTGCCCTGATTTTGCCTCCATCAGTGTCTCCTATCTGCTTCTGTCACTCTTGGTATTTTTAAATTTTCTGATTTTGTCAATTATGAGGTTTGAACTGAGGGCCTGGGAGCTATACGTGCCCTCTCTCTTTTGCTCAAGGCTACAGCTTTATCATTTTGAGCCACAACATCACATATTGCTTTTGTTGTTGTGGTAGTGGTGGTTTTTTCATTTTTGTTTTGTTTTTATGGTTAATTGAACATAAGTGTTTCACAGACTTTCCTGCCCATGCTTGCTTTGAACAGTGATCTCAGCCTCTGTGTAGTTAGAATTATAGGCCTGGGCCACTAATGCCTTGCCATTCTTGTTTTTTTTTTTCATGTTCTATCTCCATTATTGTTTGATTCAACTGATTATTGAATTAGTAAAAACTCTATGGACTAGTAAGTTTGTAGAAGGCTATCGTAAGGAAGGAGAGAACAAGTGATTTATTTTTTGCCAGTCCTGGAACTTGAACTCAGGGCCTGGACACGGTTCTTGGGTATGTGACACCTAGGAATCAAACCCAGAGCTTCATAAATGCTAGGCAATCACTATCCTTAGGCTATGCTCCAGCCCAGATACATGATTTTTGTGAAATACATTTGTTAGAGCTAAAATATTTCCCAATACTATGACTTTGTGCCTGAATGCCTAGGTACTACCTGAAACTTGAAAATCAAACTGTTCAATTCCAGCATGCCTGGAGACATCTGATGCTGTTGAAAATGTTGTCAATTTGGAATTCGAATCAGAGTTCAACTTCAGATAAACTAGCAGTGGAATAATATTTTTTAAAGGTAGGTGATAGACATGGACTGTGTAGACTTCAGGTCAATTTTCTGACTTATTTCTTCATGCTGTATTTCATAACAGTTTGGAAGGGTAGGGAGTAATGGTGTTTAACTTTAGTCAATGCCTGAGCACAAAGGAAAAAGAATAATCTGGAAAAAGGAATTAGGATATGGAGTATAAAAGGAAATAACAGGATAACAAATAGTTCAATTCAATAGAATGAAAATGGTGGCGATGAATTAAGAATTCATTTAGTAAAACCAGGGCAATGTAGAATGAAAAAAACTGAAATTAGCTTCTTACATTTGACAATAGTAGTTTGCTTACAATGAGATGATGCAGTTATAGATTTTCCAAGTATAAGTGATCATCTCAGCCATTGTTTGTCTTGTAAAGCTGAAGGCTATATTTATTCAATAATTTTTTTCAAGTTCATCAGAATCCTTCCAAGGATAATAAATCTTGGTATAAGGTATAAGGTAATAAATCTTGGTATAAGACCATAGCAAATGTTTGTTAGTAGTGTGTATTCGTTGATAATACATTTCAAGAAATAGAGTAATGCAGGCTTGATTATGATACCAAGGGAATCACAAAGGGAAAAGAGCCATCTCTTTCATGGATGGAGCCAAGGATTGCTTCTCAACTGTGAGAATTTGTGAGCTGTATCTCAATTGATCCACCTGGGAGTTCTGTATGTAGAAAAACATTCTATATAGTTAAAAGCTTTATAAAAGTTTTGTACAATATATTTGACAGAGTACAGAAGGATGTGATCAAAACTAGGAGTTAAGTACCATTTCCACGATTTAAAAATATTATTAGACTGCAAATAAAAGAGTAAGTACTGACACTTATACAATATACAGTTCAATGAACAACAATCAATATTATAAACAAGCATTTCATAGAAAATAAAGTGTGAGTACATCTGGTGAAATGTTAAATCTCAAAGAAAATTAAAATGCAAATTATCTATACTCATTCAAATATACCCTGAAATTGAAAATGTTGAGGTATTTACTTAAATTTTATCAGCTCAGACAGATATCTGAGGCTTATTTGAAGGGAGCACCTTACAACTTCCTATATACTTCAACTACTTTATTAATTCTATTTTCTTTTTTCCCCATTTATTTTTATTGCAATTAATAGAAGGGTTACATGATATTTGCCAGATAGAAGGTGCATTAATTCACATATATTGATACCCTTTCTCATGTCTTGGTCCCTATTTCCCTCCCCCCCACCCCCACCCCTCATCTTGTTTTCCCCCCTTCCTTATCCAATTTTTCTGTTTTCTTTTCTGGAATATTTTTATAGAAAATACCACCAGTTCTTCCTTTAATTTCCTAATATCTGCTTATTGCCTTTTTTCTTTTTCCTAGCTCCATTAAAATATTTAATGGCAAAGTTAAAGTGAAAATAATACTGACACCATTGATTCAAAAATTTTATTTGTTTAATTTTGGGGGTGCTCTGAATAGAACCAGAGCTTTGTGCATCCTTGGCAACTACTATGCCACTGACTTTCCCCCTGAACCTTAAAGCTTAATTAAAATATATACTTTGGTTTTGAATTTTACTGTGCCAATTAAAAATTAAAATGTGAGCCCCTCTTAAGAATATTACTTCAAAGATGTGTTTACTGATGCATTAAAAGTTCCAAAGTCATAAATTTGTCATTGAAGCAACAACATTCAGCTGAAATACTAATTAATATAGGGCAGGAATCATAAATTAGACAATATTATTAAAAAGAATATTGCAAAGCAATTGAAATAATTAGGTAAATAAAAATACATACTACATGATAGTAAACTCAAATTCTGAAATGCATAATGCCAAAATATGTATTATGTTATATATATTCAGAGCATAAAATGGTGATTTCTCTTGGCTAAGGCTGTTTCTTTGTTTTGGAATGGTATTCCTATACATATTAGAGTATCAGACCATGTACATAGAACTTAGTGTTTCAGCATCTTTGCTAGTCTCAGCCTTTCCTCAACCTTTGCTTTGAATGTACTGGTTGTATTAGGCAACTTTCTATTATTGTAGCAAAATACAAAGTCACATCATCTTGAGTACTTATTTTGGAAATCACAATCTGTAATCAATTGGTGATGTCTTTGTACCTGATAAGATTATGGTGGGTGTATGAAACAGAGGAACCTGATCACCTCATGGTCAGAGGCAACAGTAGGGCAGGACAAGAACTGGGTACTGATATCTGCTTCCAGGGAACACTCCAATCACCTCATTTCTTCCTCTAGGCCTTGATCTTGCAAATCGCTATCGCTTCCTAATAGTTTTGACTTTTATACTATGCATTTATATGTGGATCTTTCTTAGTCATTTAAATCCACTAGTACTCTTGGCGACTTTAATGAGTCTTACATGTGTAAGACCTTTGGTTGAAGTATGTTTTGCTTAGCAATATAATCCTTTATGAAAAACTCCTATGCATCTCTATGGGCATGTACTTATATTAAATATCCTTGTCTTGCCAGATAACTGTTGTCGGTGAATAGGTGTTTGTGTGACCAGTAATATCAATTATAAGAAGACCTTTTTCTTTTCAATTTAGTTTTAATCATTAATACTTTTAATGGGTATGAAATGACTAAACAGGAATGACAATAATGGTGAAATTAAATGACAGTTAAAATAAATTCTGAATCAAATACACACACACACACACACACACACTAATGTGGTTAAAAAGAGATTGCAGTTAAATTTACATTTTAATAAATACTACTTTGAAATTGAGGATTATGAGATAGGAAAGAGGTATACAGAACACTACTTTAAAGGGTGGTTCCATAATCTATACATGATATAAGGACAAATCACCTTGTAATTCAATCAAATGTAGACATTAAGTTATCCCCATTAGTTTCTTGGTGAAGAGAGGAACATGTAAAAAACAAAATGAGAAAAGTTAAGCATCAGTTCTAAGACTGATCCAGCCTTATCAAATTTGGTTGTGAATCCATCTGATCCTGAACTTTTCTTGGCTTGGAGATCTTTTTTTGTCATTTCTATTTGGAAATAAAAATAGAAACCCTATACATCTATTAAAAGACAAAATTAACACTACTAAAACTAATCTTGGAATAATAAAAAGTTCGATCCCACAGTGCAAACCACAGTGGAATCCATAGGCAAGAGAACAAGTGAAATTGAAAATAGAATATCAGGGATTGATAATAAAACAGAGGATCTAGAACAAAATGTCAAAGGTATGGGGAAAAACACCAAGAAGCTAACAGAGGGAAATCCAAGAATTGGCAGACTCAGCTGGTAATCACAGGTATACTTAACTGAAATCAACAAGGGGTACTAATTCAATACTAAAGACACCAAAAATCCATTCAGTGAAATAACAACAGTGAATGTCCCCAAGTTTAGAGGGAAAATTTCACTCAACTAATCAAAGTATATAGAACCACTAGTTGAGACAATAAAAGAAGAAAGACTTCTACACACATCATATGGAAACAAGAGGTTTTTCTTTGTGATTGTTGTTCTTAATGAATTATGTGAACTTATTTCCTTTCTCTTTTTTTCACCTTATGGTTTATTTCATATTCTTACTGTGCCTGACTTTGGTACCTGGTGTATTGTATTTACATTTATTTGTTTAAAATAGGCAAGGTAAGGGGAAAAATAAGATGATTGGGAGGAGGTGGGGGAGGGAAAGGGGGAGAAAAACATGGGAACAGGTATCAATATTTAAGAAGCAATATATCCATTATGTGACAAATGCAACTGTAACCACTCTGTATATCAACCTGACAATAAAATACAATAAAAAGTATTCTCACACAGAATTTATACTGATTACTGGTTGAATAAATTTTTGGCTATATTGAGATAATTGAAATATACTATGTATTATATATGTTCATTTACATGTATACTTGTATGTTTATGTGTGTTACTGTGTGTGTGTGTGTGCACCAGTTCTGAGGCTTGAACTCAAGGCCTGTGTATTGTTTCTGAGGTTTTTTTTGCTCAAGTCTAGTGGTCTAACACTTGAGACACATCAGTGAATGTATATTTTAGTTGTCAGAGTGAAATAAATAGCAGAATAATGATGTGTTTAGAGACTGACAAGAATTGTTATATAGACTAGTAAAATGCACACATGGCAAAGTTTAATATAAAGTAAAAATAATTTAGCCTTTGGATGGAAAATAGATCAAAGAAAAGATAGTCCTTATTAGTAGCCATAGAACAAAGGATAAATAACATCTTAATGGATACTACAACTTCAGTTCTGTTTCCTCTTAATGAGCCAAGTTTCAGTGCCTTTTGAAGAGGAGCAAAAGAATTGATATATATGACTGGGAAGTATCTCCAAAGTAAAGTACTTGCTAAGCAAATGCAATGATCTGAATTCACTCCCCAGTACCACAAAGAAAAGATAAAAAGACAGTTAAATATTGCTCACCTCTACCTCACCCCTAAAAAAGAGTTCACATAAAATGAAAATGGAAATTTTCCTTATTAGTCTATGAAAAAGTGTGACAAATTTGTACTTGAAGGTCTAACAAATTTAAAAATCTATGTGCAATGTAATCTTTGCAAATTATATTTTGATAAGTATATATAGGATTAGATGTATGAATATCTGTCTAAATTTGAAATCCCTGATTCATTAATGGCTTTCCTACAGCTTCTTTGCCAGTATCTCAGTTTTAGTACATGATAATATGTTATTATAGATGCTACATTTTGAGACTCAGGGAAATAGAATAGGGCATTATAAGGGTCTTAGATTATGAAAAGTATGAAATTAAACTAAAATGCCAAGCAAGAGAGTATGCAAATTTAAATTGCCTTTTTATCTGTTTATAAATGGAACTGTCTTTTGCGGATGACAAATTCTTTTTCCGATGCCTGGGGCTGTTCAAATGTGAGGAGAATTTCTGCTATTACATCTGCCCCGTGTTGAAAATAAAATAAGTTTAATGACTTTATATTGCACAATTACATCTAACATATCGTGAAAAGGGAATTAAATATAGTAAGAAAAATAGAATTTTAACCGAACCTAATCTCAGCATATCTTAGATAATAATTTCATTTGCTTTTATATTCTGATTGAGTAGATACATCAAAAGACGTATTGGTCTTTAGAAAGTTGGGGGCAACCAGGTTTGTAGATAAATAGTCACATATCACAGCGAAACAGGAAAACAGAACTTTGTCTAAAGCATATACAGCAGGGCTGGGAGTTTGGCCTAGTGGTAAGAGTGCTTGCCTAGCATGCACAAAGACCTGGGTTTTGATTCCTTGGTACCACATACACAGAACAAAGCCAGAAATAGTGCGGTGGCTCAAGGGGTAGAGCTCTAGCCTTGACAAAATCAAAAGACAGTGCTCAGGCCCTGAGTTCAAGGCTTAGTATTGGCAAAGAAAAGAAAAACATATGGTAATAAAATTATAAACGTGTGATTTTTTGCTTTTACTGAATTTGAGGGCCAAATTGATTGTGTAGAGTACACACTGGTAGGAAAAGTTTTAATTGTAAACTGTATAAGTTAAGGAGCAAATAAATGACTGAAAGAATTGCTCTTATTTAGATATAATTAAAATTAATGTACTGGAACTGTCTTGTCCAAATGAAAATCACACACCGCGTGTGGCTTATGAGTGCTTGAAATATAGCCATTTCTGTAACTGAATAAATTAATTTTCAATGTAACTTAGGTTTGTATTAGTTAACATTTAAAAATTATTCACTTGCTGAAAATCTCTAAATAAATTTTAAACAACTTTAGGTTGTGAATATACATTTACAATGATCAATATTATAAAGTACCAATGCCTATCACATGTTCATGATTTAAATAGTCTAAATATTTAAATGTGAAAATTTCAAGCAATTAATACAAACAAGAGAATACAAACTATTTTCAGAAAGATTTGGAAATAAGGATTGAATATTCCTGATTGCATTGAGTTAACTAAAATTTAGTATTGTATATAATATTTAATAAGAAAAAATAACATTCTGATAAGTGTATTTTTTACCAGTCCTGGGCCTTGAACTCAGGGCCTGAGCACAGTCCTTGGACTTTCTCAAGGCTGGAGCTCTACCACTTGAGCCACAGCACCACTTCCGGCTTTTTTCTATGCATGTGGTACCGAGGAATTGAACCCGGGTCTTCGTGCATGTTAGGCAAGCACTCTACCACTAGGCCAAACTCCTGGCCCCCCGATATGTGTATTTTATAAATGCAATACATGTTTATGCTTATTTTCATTTTAGAATGTAGATACAAAATGTAACTGTGATTTTCTTTTTGAAATTTGATTTCAATGCAATTTGATGTCATTTGTTGTTCCCCTTCCCTTCTCTAATTAAAATAAACATAGCTGTGAATATATGATATTATGCTTTTACTGTACAGCAGTGTATTAAAATGATAGAAAATGCCTATCATATATTGGTAATTAATTTTATTGTTTCCTTTCTATTCTTTGTCTCCTTATCTCTCTTTATTCCCTGAACTAAATTATAAAGAATACGGAAAACACTTTAAAAGTTCATCTATGCATTATTTTCCTTAAGTTTTCTTCCTGCATCCTCTGGCTTTACAAACTACATGGTTATTTTATTTTATTTTTTGCCAGTCCTGGGGCTTCAACTCAGGGCCTGAGTAGTGTCCTTGGGCTTTTTTCTCAAGGCTAGAGCTCTACCATTTGAGCTACACACCACTTCCAGCTTTTTTCTATGTATGTGGTACCAAGAAATGGAACACTGGTCTTTGTGCATGCTAGGCAAGCACTCTAACACTAAGCCAAACTCCAGCCCTACATAGTGCTTTTTTTCATATATTTTTATTGTAATTAATAGAAGGGTTACATTATATTTGCCAGATAGAAGGTACATTAATTCACATACATTGATACCCTTTCTCATGTCTTGGTCCCCATTTCCCTCCCCCCCACCCGCATCCCTCATCTTGTTTTCCCCCTTTCCCTATCCAATTTCAAATAACCAAATACAAATATATCCAATATATCAGATAACAAAGTAAGATACTGTAACAATATGAGATAATCAAGGGATAACAAAAGAGATGAGAGATAACATAGTACATTAAGGACAACAATCACTCATTATACGGCTTTTGTTTCTATATCCTAGAGGTTCTTTCATTTAGCCTCATACAAGGCCTTATGTATCTAGGCTTTGCTCTATTGCAAATCTCTTCTAGGAGAGACCAAGGTTTCTACTGATTATGACAAATGAGGGAAACCATTGAGCCTATGTTCCTTTGAGTTTGGCTTACTTCACTTAATATGATTTTTCTAAGTCTTTCCATTTCCTAACAAATGGGGTGATGTCATTCTTTCTGACAGCAGGGTGGAATGCCATTGTTTTCAAATACCACATCTTGTTGCTCCACTCATCAACTGAGGGACATCTGGGTTGGTTCCATATCTTTGCTATGGTAAATAGTGCTGCAATGAACATTGTTGTCTGGTGGATTTAGTATGTCTTTGTTCCTGGATGATTGGGTAAATACCAAGTGGTGGAATTGCTGGATCATAGGGGAGCTCTATCTTTAGTCTTTTGAGGAATTGCCATACTGCTTTCCATAGTGATTGAACAAGTTTGCACTCCCACCAGCAGTGTAGTAGTGATCCCTCCTGGCCACATCCCCTCCAACAACTGTTGTTACTAGTTTTCTTGATCCTGGCCATTCTAACTGGAGTGAGGTGGAATCTTAGAGTTGTTTTGATTTGCATTTCTTTTATGATCAGAGATGTTGAGCATTTCTTCATGTGTCTATAGGCCATTTTTGTTTCTTCTTCAGAGAAGACTCTCTTTAAGTCTTTGGCCCATCTTTTAATGGGATGGTTGTTACTTTGGAGATTAGTTTTGGAGTGATTCAATTTTTTGAGCTGTTGATATATTTTAGATATGAGGCCTTTTTCTGTTGTATAGTTGGTGAAGATCTTCTCCCACTCTTTAGGCTTCCTAATTAATTTACTAGCTATGTCCTTTGCCATACAAAAGCTCTGTAGTTTAATGCAGTCCCACTTATCCAGCCTTTCTCTGATTTGTTGTGATTCTTGGTCCTTATTAAGAAAGTTTCGACCTGTGCCAAGGAGGTCTAGTGTATCTCCTATTCCTTCTTGTAAAGTTTTCAGCGTGTTGGCTTTTACCTCCAGGTCTTTGATACATTCAGAGTTAATTCTAGTGCAGGGTGACAAAGAAGGATCCAACTTTAGTTTTCTGCAGGTGCTTATCCAGTTCTGCCAGCACCACTTGTTGAAGAGGCTATGTTTCTTCCATTCTATTTTTTTGGCTCCCTTGTTAAAGATTAGGTGGCCATAGGTCTGTGGTTTAATATCTGGGTCCTCAGTTCTAATCCATTGGTCTTCAGGCCTGTTCTTGTGCCAGTACCAAGCTGTTTTGATGATTATAGCTCTGTAGCAAGATTCTTTAGAAAACGTGTAGCCCATTAACATACATTATCATTTATACTGATTGATTACATTATCAATTTTTTGATGAGATAAGAAAGCAATCTTAGTTTTAGTTACTAGATCCTAGTTTAAACCTTGTTTTAGTTACTTTAAATTTTTACCTAAACCTCTGTTACCCCCAAAAGAAGTCCCAGTTGTGATGTTAATTGCACTGACTTTAGAAAGAAATTCTGAACGTGATTTTTAAATGCATTTCTTAGATTTGTAATCTTATCCCTCATACTCCAATTTTGCTAAAATTCAAAATATAGAATTCAAAATTCAGCTAACCATCTCCCTGTCCTCATTATACCAAAAGTCTATAAGTCATTTCTACCTATACATACAGTTGTATACAATAAATTCAGATTCCAACAATCTGTAATTTGAACCCTGATTCAGCAGTATTTTCTTTTCAAAACATCATACAGTAATACTGTTTACTTTTTGATGCAGAGCTCTAGAATTTTCACACTTTATAGATCCTATAGCTGAACAAAATCATGATAATTTTTGACAGTTGCTCATATTCGTACTAAAAGAAATGCTGACCCATTTCCTGTGATTATCACTTTGTTTTCATATATACAAATCTGTTTTGTTTTAAATTCAGAATACTATCTTTGATATTCATAAATATTGTCCCAGCTCTTATAGACTTCATTCATTCCTGAGAAGTAACCAATTATGCAGATGTCCCACAGTTCTTTATTTACATATAAGATATTTGGAATTTTCTGGGTTTAGATAATGAAAAATAGAAATAAGTTTTAAATAAAGTTAAAACATTTTATATAAAGTTAAGTATATATTTAGTACAGGACCAAGAATCGTAGTTACATTACAGAATAAAACTTGCATCTGTAAAATATCTGCAACACAAATATTATTTCCAAATAACTATCCATTTTTATTATCATTCATTTTTGGTTGTTTAACTGCAATTTGATAAATTTCCTGAGTTCTCAATTCTTTTGTATTTGTTATGGCTTGTGTTAAACCCAGGATAGATTGTAGCAAAGTAAACCTTCATGTGTGTCTACACAAAGAAGCTCAAAGCTAGATGCTCTATCACTTGAGCCACCTTGCCACTTTCATTTTTGTTTTAAGCTAAATGTTGATTTATAATATTTCATTTTATACACATGGAAAATTAATATACTTAAGGTTATTTGGATTGTTTCTTTTTTTTTTTCTTTTTTTGTGTGTGGTTAATTAGAGAAAAGTTATCGCGCGCCGGCCCTCACCTGCAAGGATCCGACACACGATACAGGTTGCAAGAAGCTTCTTTATTCTCCTGGTTCTCCTTCTTCCTCTCTTCCTCCTTTTCTCTCGGTATATATATACACATGCCCACCAATAGGAATTAGCCACCCCATATACTCAGCCAATCATCTCTTGCCACACACAGTGCATGCACGCCGCACTCGCTCGATCACGCAGCAAGATGGAGGCCAGCACGCTTCCGCACATGCACAGCGCAGGCCTCCGCTAAGCAGTAGGGGCCCGTGGGCAGCCACGCCCGATAGCGTCAGACCTCCACTTCAGGAAGTGGAGGTATGGCTGCCAGGTCCGCGTGCGGCTTCTCACAAAAAGAGTCTCACATGGACTTTCCTGGGTCAGCTGGCTTCAAACCATAATCCTCAGATCTCAGCCTCTTGGGTAGCTAGGATAACAGGCATGAGCCACCGGTGCCCGGCTTAAAAGTTTAACAATTAAGTATAGCAGCTAAATGAGAAAAGTGTCTTATGCTACAGACACTCCTCAAGCCATCAAACAATACATTGATGCCACAACTGGCTTGTTTTAAATTGTTGACTTCCAAAGCAGTTTTTCAAAGGAGAAGATAGTTTCCTGCTCACAAAAAGGATGGGGTCTTTGATGACTGATGTATTTGTCACTCTCCACATTTCACTTATATTTTGGAACAGCTGATGCTTGAATGACCTCTTCATTGAATAAGATTCCTGATTTTTAAAGTAGTGTGAATAATCTTTAAACGTACCTCCCTGGTGTCACTACAGTGCTTTTCAAAATGGCTAAATTTTACCTGAATTTCTGCTGAATTGTTTGAAACTGATGAACAAATATTGGAATTAGGACTTAGGACTGCATTGTTACTTACAGGTAAAAAAACCTCTTAAGAATTAATATATCTTCTTTCACCCAGTTTTGAATTTAAGTGGTTATAATAACAACACTAATATTACAGAGATCTCGAGAGCTCTTAAAAACAACTCATTAAAAATCTATCTTACTGTAATAATAATAATAATAATAATATCTTGTTTTAGAGGCTGAGTAAAAGACTTTAGAGGCTGGCAGACTTGCTAGAGATTTAGCACAGGCTTAGGGATTCTCTTAATTGTCTTTACTCAGAAGGGTTAAAGAATAAACATAATATGGGACTAAAAGAGTCTGAACTTTTGTTCTAGATTGTTTCACTTCAAAATTGAAGACTATTTGGGGATTCCTTCCATTTATTTGTTCATTTGTTTAGTTCATTATTTTTGCCAGTCCTTGGGCTTGAACTCTGGATCTGGATGCTGTCCTAGGGATTCTTTTGTTCAAGGCAGGCCTCTAACAATTAAACCATAGCAGCAATTCCATTTTTTCCCCTGAGTAGTTAATTGGAGATGAGAATCTCATGGCTATTCCTACGTGGGCTGGCTTTGAGCCAAGATCCTCAGATGTCAGCTTCTTGAGTAGCTAGGATTACAAGTGTGAGCCACTGGTGCCAGGCTGCTCATCCCATTTTAGATCTAACTTTATCCTAGGTCTGAATTTGCTCCATCATTATCCTGCTGTAGTGATTCACATAGTCCTTTTTCTCACTTAACTCTCACCTTTTGTTTTCTTTCTGAGTTTTTCTTGAACCTTATGATCCATAAATGCTTACACTTAGTTGGATTGTTAAAAATCATTAACAACATTTTAACTATAGGCTGGGTAATTATGTGTTCAGTTTTGGTATTGTGGTATATGGTTTCTGGGATATGTAATCTCTCTATTGATTATTTGTATTGTGTTATTAATTACATTCATTTTTCTCCCTCTTACTTGCTCCTTTCTAGCTCAAACAGTGTAGTTAACTGGGTGTTATATAGGTTTAAAGTTTGTTTTCAACTAAAATGCAAGATGTCTGTGAAAGTGGAAATGGAAATTTAACAGTAAAAAATGATGAGGCATTTGTGCCATGATAAGAAGAAATACACCCGCCTTGAAGAGCACAACTATATCACAGTCTATCTGCATTCATCTCTATTTGCCACATGAGCATTTCATCAACATTCAGAAATACTCTCTAGATTTTAGTATGCATATACTTTGTTTTTTTTCTGCTTATATTCTCTTGACAGAGTTTCCTAGCTATCTCCTCCAAATGCACACAAAAATGAGTTTATAAATTGTTGTGTTCAATATGAATTCAAAAGATCTTATGACAGTGGGAGAATTGGAGGAAAAGCAAAATGATTTGTAATCAAGATTTAGCTCTTTCTCTAGCTGGCTGTGATAATCTCAGATTTCTCAGTTTAGTAAATGAGGAAAACTTCAATAGATGTACATATCGAGGTTTGAAAGGGAATTTAATCATCTTACAGTTCTTTGAACTTTTCCAGTTTCATCAAAAGTCTATTGTGTTCAGATCCTAAGTGGTAAAAATTATTAGGAGTTAATACAATTTCATCTTCATCTTGGATACATAATTTGTGTTACAATATCAAAACCTGGGAGGTGAGTACGTGTAGAATTAATTAATTAATAAGTGAAGATAAGAAAGGGAACAGCTACATTTGAGAATAAAAGCTTAACACAACAGCTAAATTCTGCCTCTGTTCTTGCTATTAGTTTTGTCCCTAGAGATAGTTTAAATAATTCTTACGATGACATTCCATACAAGTATCTGAGAAGGGAGGAGATTAACTGGTAAAAGTAATCTATAAGAATATCAGACATGTCAGTGTTCATAAGAAATCTCAAGAGAGCAAGACGGGAGAGCAAGTAGAGAAGCTGACAGATTAGGAGTCTTCATTTCAAAAAGTGATTTATGATCAGCAGATTTACTTTCATGAAAGAACTTTTACATTCAATTACATTCATTTAAATATAGCGATTATATAAGGCCTATCTGTGCTGGTTTTCTCCAAAGTTTTTAAATCTTGTGAAAATTGAAAAACAGTCTATTATTTTAATTTGCCCATTTTCTAACAGATTGTCTTTTTTCCTCTTGATTCTGAGGAATAGATTTATGTATACATGATTATAATCTTTACTATTTATATGAGCACAATATGTGCCCCAAATTTGAGGCTATTTATTACCTTTCTTACAGTTATATACAATATATCATTGGCCTTTTATATTACCATCAAAATGGGGTTTATTTTTGGCATAAAGAAAGGTGACTCCATTGATTTATTTTTTCTTTCTTTTTTATAGTTGGATTATTACTCTGCTAGTAAAAAATGCCTTTCCTACACAAATTAGGAGGCTGAGGAATTTGACTTATAAATACAAATAAGAGCTGAGAGCTGGTAGCTTACACCTCTAGATATTCAGAAGGATGAGCTCTGAGCATTGTTGCTGGAAGCCATCCAGAGCAAGAAAGTCCGTGGGACTCATTTCCACCAACAAAGCCAGAGTAGAATGGTAGAATGCTGGGATGCTAGCTTTGAGAAAAAAAGCTCAGGGATAGCACTTAAATCCAGACTTCAAGACCCAGGAATAGTGCACAGAGACCATACATATCCTGAAGGAGTTTGATAATTTAAAAATGTTCACTGATTTCTTGAAGGACCATTGTCCTGGTACCAGTCCTTTACTGTGTCTTTACCACAGAGTATATCTTGCTCAACTTTCATGACCCAGTGCTGTTCATGCCTGAATGTGTTGGGTATCTGTTTTATCTCTGCTCCAAAAACTCATTGACTGCTGATACCAGATAGCTTTTCTAGCTTTCTTTCTTTTCAGAACACGTCTGTCAATCTTAGACTAATGAGTTTCTGCATAAAATATACTAATTAGGTCTCATTGGTAATCATCATCATAATATCTTCTAGTATTTTCAATTATGACATTAAATGGAAAGTTTATCACTTTGTCATACCATTTTCTCAGAAATAAATATAATGTGTTGCAACATTCAATGTTATTTCAGAAGTTTAGGCTTATATTTTCTTTGATGCTATGGATAATTTCATAAGATGTAATCCTAGATATTTTTTATTTTTAGTGCATTGATATAACTGTGCATGTATAAGAATCCCAGTTGATCTGGTTGTAATAAAATAATTGGTCATGTCTCCAAAAATTCCTTCTGTGCTTTCAGTGATTTGGCTTAATTGATAGGAACCCGTAGCAGCATTTCATCCTACTACCTGTATTTCGAAAATCACTCTTAAAATTTCACTTTCATTTATCTTATATTTCATTACTCTTCAAATTTATTTTTCCATTTGTTCTTAACTTGCTTTTATTTAATTTTCTCTTTGATGTGTTTGCTAATTTTTAACTCACTGATGTACTTTTTCCTTCTTTCAAATATTTTTAACATTTTTCTTTGTAATATATTTGAACATTTCTAATAACTTTTTAAGAAAAATTTCTCAAACTGGTTCCTCTCCATGCTTTTATATTTCAATATATACATGCTATTTCCTTCCACATCTCAATGCTAGTCACAAGTTGTCATATATTTCTATGTGTGCATTCATGTAGACATGTATATATATATATATATATATATATTGTACTTAAACTTACATTGGCATGATGTTAACCTTTGGGAAAATCAAAGAATCTGTTTCTAGGTCACCTTCTTGTCAGAGGATTAATGAGGTCTTGTGTTTGCATACTGTGATCATGTAGGTTTCTTCAAGCGCCAAACAGAAGAAGTGTACTTAGAGTTTAGTTTTTAAGCTATGATTTTCCTTTTGAAGCATGAAATGTAAAACAAGGAAGGTTCATAGATTGCCTCTAATGCTCTTGTGGGGATGACTTTTTCTGTTTTAATCTTCATTGAGGAGGCTTTTGAGCTCAGTCTTTCATTGTATTTGCAGTCCCAGTTTTCTGCTGTGGAGTAGCCTAAGGGATGCTGGGATTAAGCACTGAAAATTAAAAGTCATGTTTCCACTCCTGGTATTCACAAATGCCTCCAGGTTTACTTCTCAGTTTTCATTTTCCTTTTCATGTTCATTTTACCCTGCACTAAAGATATCTTATTTTCTCTCTGTTTAGCTATTTATTTATAATACTTTACATGGTTACCCAACAATCCTGAGCATTTGGTGGCAGTGATAATTCCCAGCATAGTCAGTTTGCCATTGGCCAGCAAGGGAGACCCCTAGCTAGCCCCTTTTTGCCTCTCTTCAATGCACATCTCAGGCTCTGATCCCACAGGGTTACCTCTAAGAACCCAACTTGGATTCCCATCTCTCTCTCCATCATTAAGAGGCTCACATTCAGGCCTTCATTCATAGACAATGCCTTGTCTTTACTCTCTTTCAAGACCTGTTATTATTTTTGAATTTTAAGATTCTGAATCTGAAATATTCCGACTTCACGTGAGCACAGGTAATTATATGTTTTCATTCCCCATGGACAATTACTTGACACACTCTTTCTGTCCTCCATGCTTCTAAAAAATCATATTGTTGCAATGTCAACTGCAGTTTTCATTTCATGGGAATGTATGCAACAGCACTTCCAGGGATGCAGATGACAATAATGAATATTTGATACACTGTAAGATACAGAAGTGAACATACCTTAGTTCAATACAGATAGACACATAAAACAGACTACTCTAACAGTCTTTCACATTTGCATAAGGCCTATGATAGATAGATAGACAGATACATACATATATACATAGAACATTTCCTAAATCATAACAGCTCCATGAGATAGCCATCACTTATTTTATTTTTTATCTCATTATGGGTTATTAAACTGAAGCTCAGAGTACATCCATGACTTGGCCACACTCCCAAAGCATTAATCCCAAAGCGTAAATGATATTTCTTAGCAGTTGAAATTGACTTACCTAGGCACATTATGTTGAGAACCTTCCTCAACATGTAATATTTTACATGGTCAATAAAAATATGGGAACAGTTGAAAAGAAAAGAATGGAGAGGCTAAGTCACGTTTTGCATATTAGACCAAGAACAAAACTGATTCTGTAGAGTTTCATTTAAGCTTTCTCTTAGGCTAGTTTAGTGGTACATGCTCAAAATCCCAACTATGTGAGTGGAAACGTAGGATCCTAACAGGATACTGTCTAGAAGGACCTGAGTGTGAGGCCATAGTCCAGGCAAAAATACAGCTTAAACTGAGAAAGAATGAGAAGAGAAAAGGACTGAACTGTGGCTCAGCTGATGATGTCTGCCTGTCTAGCAAAAGACCCTTTGTGTCAAATCCCATCACTAACCCCCCTCAAAAATAAAAACTAAAATGAAATGCTGTGAAGCTTTTAATGAGAGGAAAAGATACTTGCAAAGATGGAAAATATTCATAGACTATGTCCACATAACCACAAGTTGTTATTCATGTAATAATTTAGAATATGTAAAACCTGGATTGTAAATTTCACTCATTTAACTGTAAGCAGAAATCCTTTCATGTCAACAGAGTTTCCCTAGTTTTAACTAAGCATAAATATAAGAATGCACTATATGAAGTATGATTCTGTGGAAATTCTGATTATTTCCTTTTATTTTAACATTTTGGGGGAGAAGTCTGAAAATGGCAAAAAAAAGTTAAAATGAAATGCATTTGAATTGAGAATATATTTATGGTTAAAAATAATCAGCTGCAATGCTGGGACAAAGGAGTGAACCCATAAGAACCTTGTATTTAACATGTATGTTTATAAATAGTCCTCAGTAATTTTTTTTGCCAGTCCTGTAGGGTTGAACTCACTGTCTTTGGGCTTTCTCCAATCTAATGCTCTAACACTTGAGCAATAGAACCATTTCTGGCTGTGTCTGTGTATGTGGAAGGGAAGAATGTTACCCAGGGCTTTATGCATGCCAAACAAGCACTCTACCACTAGGTCATACTCACAGTTCCATAAACAGCCATCTTAATGCATAGTTTCTTTAGAACCAGTTTAAAATACGGATAAAAATATTTTCTTTTCATGTATAGGTAAATATTTTATGTTGGAAAAACTGCAAGACAGGAGAAGTGACATCTCCTTCTTGAGCTGAAGATCTACTCACTGTGGGATGTGCAATTTTGTCGACTTGCTCATGCTAAGATGGTAATGGTAAGCCAGAAGCGGTGGCTCATGACTGTAATCCTAGCTACTCAAGAAGCTGAGATCTGAGGATTGCAGTTCAAAGCCAGCCCACACAATACAAAGCAGAGAGCTTCTTATCTCCAATTAATCATTAGAAAACAGGAAGTGGCACCGTGGCTAAAGGAGGAGGGAGATAGCCATGAGCTGAAGAGCTCAGGGACAGCACCCAGGCCTAGTTCAAGTCCCATGACGCCCCCTCCCAAAAACAGAGATGGTAATGGTAATTATAGATAGCATATGAAAAGACCTGGTCATAGAGATTTGGCCCATATTTTCATTTTATAATTTTGAAGAAGGCTTGAGTTTAATATGCATTTTTAAGAGAATCGTGATTTTTTTAAGTATTTATTTTTTATTAGCATGTTTGTAAACTACGCCTATCCTTGAATTTAGAGCAGGACAGGTTACTATGCTCAAACATAGCATAATGAGTAAGCTTGCATCGGATAGGCAATTTATACACAGAGAAGATGCTTTGCTTTTGTTTGTTCTGTTATAGCCTCCTCAAGATTCTAAAAATATTTGTGAAAAATTTCATTTCCATATATTGGAAATACCAGCAAGACAAAGTGATAGAAGGAGCAGCAATACACACTAACACATATTTTGCTTTATATTTCCCAAAGCATTTCAACACACATTAAAGACCATAAAATTGTTACACTGTGAGCCACATAGATTTGTTACCATAAGCTTTCACAATTCTCTGCTTTGACAGGAAAGTTAACCTTGAAATAAGCCAAGTGTTGGTAATTTTGTCCTTTGTGATAAAGTGCTAGCTGAATAATGTCACACTATGGATTTACATTGATAAGTCAAAAACATCATGTGAATATAAGACAGAAATGAAATGGCCTCCTCTTCTGACAAACTAGGAGCTTTAATTCCTTTATTGCCTATAATTTAAATTAGAATTTATTTATTTTTATTTATCCTTCATTATAAAGCTGACACACATAGGTGCTACATTTACATAGACTGACAGTGTCATCTCTTCCTTCATTTTCTTCCAGTTTTTCCTTCCAAGTCTCCCTTCCCTCACAGGTTGTGTGGTTCATTCTCATTGTCGGGAATCTATTAAGCGGTGAAGGAAGATCTATTTTTCAAATGTTATAATAAAATGTCAGGTTAATCATGGCTTATATGCATAAAAAGCCATAAATGTGTTATTAACAGAAACTGCTTCCAATAGAAGCATGCTAAATAATACATAAGACTAATGCTTTCAATAAAGTTACAGTAAAGCTAATGATAATAATCACTATTACCATTGCTATTAGAACTATTATTACTTAGTGACCTTTAATTATTAACATCTTTCTCAGGCTCATTACTAAGCATTTTCCGTAATATTGTTTTGTGTACTCTTAAGACAATCCCATGAGTCTAGCTTTGAAAGAAATTATTCTACAGCTGTTCTGCAACCAAACTTGACAGAAAAGAATACAGAAATGTGACTCAAATATGAGTTTTCTCGACAGTGAATCTCATTCTTATGTCTATCATCACTGTAGTTGGACATTAAGATTCAGGCCCTGAAATTATAGAAATCCAAACTGAACCACTTGAATTCCCCTTCTTCCCAGCAAGATATGAATCAGACTGGACATTAAGAGTGCTTGTGAGTCACAGGAAGGAGTCCTTTCAACCTCATGAGCAAGGCCCTTGACTGTCAGTTAAGTATTCACATACCACTTTTTCTGAGTAGGCTGACAGACAAGTGCCTATGCCAATATGCTGACTGGTTCACTTTCCCCATCGTATGTGGGAACTTTTCAACTATCTAGGTTCAAACCCGTGTTCTAGTAAGTGTGGTGTCAGGAACTACCCACCTAGTGGGAGTAAATAGACTAGGACTTGGAGTGGAAATTAACCTCCTGTGACATATAGGCAAGTAGAACTGAAAAAATAAGTGAGGTCAATATTAAATAGGAACATAAAGTTCAATAAATACTGGCCATGTGTGCAATGCTGAGAAGCAAAAAGATATCTAGAGTAAATAAAGATATTTGATGATCAAAGTAGAGAAAAAAGATAATGGAAGAAAGCAAGAGTAATTGCATATACAAAAATTATAGAGAAATAAAAAGTTGCTTTCCATGAAACAGAATGTTCCATTTCATGTTTTATTTCAAGGAATGGTATTTAGGAAAGAATAAACAAGTCAAATTCTTTGAATAGTTAACAGAGATAGGAAAAGAGGAAGATATAGTTACGAAGAATGGAAAGGTGGTTCAAAAGGCAGAACACCAGCTCAGAACAAGAAATTCTAGCAGGGGAAAATGTAAAGAAAAATGAGAAAGAAGATTTCAAATATTTATGTAGTGGACTAGGAGTGTGGCCTATTGGTAGAGTGCTTGCCTAGCATGCATGAGCCCTGGGTTCAATTCCTCAGTACTACATAAACAGAAAAACTGTGCATGTAGCAATATATATATATATATATATATATATATGCCAAATGCTGGTGCAATCCAAGCTTCTGAGAATATCTGGAGTTCAAAATTTATTTTGGATTTTTTAATTAAATAATTTATTATCACTGATTTTTACATCATATTTCAAATAACATGTTTAACAAACAAGTATTCAAGAAGGGAATCTCTATATACAATCACTGGCACTTATATTTTAGAACATAATTAAAATTAGGCTGAGGCTTTGTATGTCAGAGATACATATTAATCTATGTAATAAAACATTTTCTTCACATTTTTGAATAAGGGAGTTAAAATTTAACATGTCCACTTTGGAGTTCAGTGCAACTTGATTAGAATCTACTTTCCAGTATTTTCCCCCTCCATTTACCTCTTCCTGCCTGCATCAGTTACATCAATTTTCCCATTTCCTTGATTATATACATATACAGTATTATGTGAATCATGTTATATTAATATAACCTTCATCCCTTTTCATTTCATCCACTGCTTCCTCCCACCAATCATTTCCTCTTTTCAAATTAGGTTTCAGCTTTCTGATATTTGTTTTGTTGTATTATATATTGATTGATAAATGAGTTTTCACCATGGCTTCCACCGTTTAATGAGTGATGCTGTGAAGGTAGAAAAGGTAGACACATTTGTGGATCCAGGTTGATCGAAATAGCAGTGCTGAGAGAGATAGGTGCACATACCATACTTAAATGTGGTAACCAACTTGACTGAAAGAAATGAGACTCTGAACTCAGATAGTTCCTTATGGTAGCTTATACTGTACTCTGCTATTGGTAACGTGAAAACTCCAACTGAAATCTGTTCAATCTTGACTATTTATGAATAAGGTATTGCAGAATTACTAGATATACAGGGAGAGTTTTTTAGTTGGCCATATACAGGAATGTGCAGCTGCACATGCCTGTGGTAACATTAAGTACATAGCTTGGAGCTGAGTCGTGTAAAGATTACCGTATTGATAAAAGTCATAGATTGCTATATTTTTCAAACTCAACATGAAATGTAGTCTAGATATACAGAAGTTTGGTTAGAGATCCAATGGTGGAGAAAAGGTAATATCATACTTGCAGTTGCTTAGAGATAAATTACGTTTTATGTGTATAGAAAGTAATGTTCTTTCATCATTTAAATTAATTTGAGTGAAAATAGCTGGGAGAAGAATGGTATCTACCTCACTAAGTTTTATGGAGACTATAGTGCATGCAAAAGTATGTCATAAATTATAATATAAATTGCTTTTGTTGTCCAAAATACCTGTCTTTGATCACTATCAGGTCATCTGACAAAGGACATTTGTTTTCTATCTCCTGTTGGATAAGAATTAATATAAAAATTGCTGCACAGTCCTTGAACCCATAACCAGTGAACTCATAGATGCAGTTTTGGCTATATTACAAATTTAATGGTAGAGTTAACTAAGTAGAAAACCTTTGAGTTAAATCCTAGAGAAGACCTTCATATTTTTATTTTCACGTGCATTTTTATAATATAAAAGAGAAATATGTTTTACTAAATTTCAAACACAATATGAGTCAATATAAAGCACACCAGTACGATCATTTCACAAACATATGTCATTGGCTGTGATTAAGAAAAAAAGAAATATAAAAGTGAAGTGGTTACAATGGTTTGTGTCTATGAATCAAGTGATGACAATGATGATTTCTTAAATTTCCTTTATTGTGAGGGATAAAGTACAGGACATTCTTAAGGCCTTGTTAGCAAAATGTCTATATTGCTATCATAAAAGTCAGAGGAATGTGGAGAAAATTTTCTTCTCTTTGAAAACATACTTAATCACTGAATAATGATTCTACCTTCATTATTTTCACCATATTTTTTGTGGCATGCCCAAGTCCTAAGAGAATTATTTTGGAACTAATAAACTTATAGACAAAACCAAGTTGGAAGTGACAGAGCAAACCTGCAGTGCTATCCACTCAGACAACAGAAGTAGAAGCTTCCAAACTTACAAATCAGAACAGGCAAAGTTGCATACTTTCAAAAAATGAAATGCAAAACAGTAAGTTTGAAAAGGCATGCATGACTCCAGTTGTAAATACTTGCCTAGCTTGCAAAAGTCCCTGAATTAAATCCATGGGTACTTCAGGGGCAATGCTCAGCCCCTGAGTTAAAATGCCAGGACTGGCATAAAATAAATAAAATATTAAAAAGCTGAGCATGGTGAAATGTGTCTGCCATCCTAGGTCTGGTGAAAAGTATAAACGGGAGACCTATGGTCCAGATAAATATTGACAATTGTGAAATCCTAAGAAAATAGCCTGAAGGCAGGCACGGTGGCTCACGCCTATAATCCTAACTACTCAGGACACTGAGATCTGAGGATCAAGGTTCAAAGCTAACCAGAGTACAAAAGAATCTGAGACTCTTTATCTCCAAATAATCTGTAGGATATGGAAACAAGAGCTTTATTTTGTGTGATTGTTGTTCTTAATGTACTATGTTATTTCTCTTCTCCTTTGTTGCCCTTTGGTTAATTTCATATTGTTACAGTATCTGATTTTGTTACCTGGCATATTGTACATATATTTATTTGAAAAAGAAATGTGAAGGGGGAAACAAGATGATTGGGGGTTGGGGGGAGGGATATGGGGATAAAATCATGAGAAAGGGTATCAATATGTGAAAAGTAATGCACCTACCATCTGGCGAATGTAGCTGTAACCCCTTTACATATTACAATAAAAATATGTCACATAAAAAAGTGAGAAAAAGCAATGAAGTATATGTTACCTCTGTTTCAAGGCCTTCTTGAATAAACAGTAGTCTTAGATATTCTACCTGAATATACTTCTTACAGTCTTTCATGGACAGTAAAAGAATATTTCTTTTAGCTCTACATAGAGTACAAAAATTAAAAGCTCAATGGTGTCGTTATAAAAATCAAGCATTTCTCTATAGACTAATTCTGAGCCAATTAGTGAAAAATAACTTACTTGTAATACATAATACGATATAATTATAGTAAAGCCATCATTGAAAATGTATTGGTATTGAATTTCAGGTATTGAGTATTTTCATATGTTTTATATATTTATATGGCATTAAAAGTCCCTCAGATGTTTATTTCTTCTTGTCATAAGTCCTTATTTTGTCAGTCCTGGGGCTTGATCTTAGGGCTTAAGTACTATCCTTGGGATTTCCTCCAGGCCTAATGCTCTACCATTTGAACCAGAGCACCACTTCCAGCTTTTTTTTTCTAGTATGTGGTACCAAGGACTCAAACCCAGGTCCCACTAGGCCAAACTCCAGGACCCACGTTTTTATTTTTATTTATTTTCTGATTTATAAAATATATTTTAAGCTTCTATTCATTACATGTGATTTTTAGAACCAATTTTATAAGAGTATCATTTTGGGGAAGTTGAGTTGAGGAGCATAGAAAATATCTGTATATTTTCTATAAACCTATGTTAGCCATTTGTATTTTCATACTTGTATTTATTTGGATGGTTATACTTGTATTTACTTAACTTGCCTTTCTGCTTCTGTATATCTGCTTGCTAAAATCCTGAGAAATGCAACTGCTGTCCTTGTGGCTAATCTACAACCACCCATTTGTCCTTGGTTCCCAGACTGAGCTACACTGTAGTAAGGAGTATATACATTCCAAGCTGGGAGCTAGAGATAGTAGCCATCTGGTACCTACAAGGTTGGACTTGTAAGGGCCAGCAAACTAGGGCAGATGTCAACCAATCACAAGTCCGTTACCATGGAGATCCCCCTAGACTCATATCTGGCATAAAACCATCCTCCTAAAATGACAGCCAGCTAGACTGACCAATGATTAACCACGACCCCTTTCCTGCTTTGTATTGCACCAATCATTTAATAGAATTATAGTATAAATTTTCCACGTGGCGTATTGATTTGTTGCTATTACTTGCTGGGGCCTTCCCCCTACCAAAGAAAGTGTATAAAAGGGGCTGTAATCTTGTGCTCTCGGCCTCTGGTCTGCACTCGACTATCAGTGCGCAGAGACCCATGCTCGAGCTCGTCAATAAACGACTCATTGCAATTTGCATTGATCTTTGGTCTCTGGCTATCGGGGGGTCTTCAAGTTTCTCGGCACAATAGAGTGACTTGCTTCTGTTTATCCAAAATATTGAAGCATGCAACCAGATACTGTGTCCATAAATCCAAGTCTGCTTCAAATATATTAATGATGTGTTTAGTCAATGTAATTCTTTCCTTTCAGGATATTTTCCTGATTGATTCAGTTCTCAACACTGAACCTCAGAATAACTAAATATTTTCACGTATCTTTAGATCTGTGCATAAATAATATTCCTTATTTTTTGCCAGTCCTAGAGACTGAAATCAGGGCCAGAATTCTATCCTTGAACTTTTTCAAGGCAAGAGCTTTACCACTTGAGACACACCATCAGATCCAGCTTTTTTCTATGTATGTGGTAACAAGAAGTTGAACCTGGGTCTTTTTGAAGAATAGCAATCCTTGGCAGACTTCAATCTGCCAAGTCCTGGCACACTAACGGACATTCTTTTTTTTTTTTCTTTTTAAGCATTATTTGTCTTTAATATCATTGTGCCTCTGATAAGGGGGTCAACACTTCAAACTAGCGGACATTCTTACATCAGAGTCAGAACAGGAAATCTGTCTGATTCCTCCGAGCTTGTCTTTCAGCAATAAATTTCACTGATTTTTCTTTTTTTTTTTTTCTATTCTGTAGACATGGCCAGGTAAGAATCTTGGGATCGTGTTATCTTAAGCAGGATAGGCATTTTGCCATCGATAACCAGTATAATTTCTTTGGATAGATCCTGTGTATGCTGCCAGGAATATTGTGGGCTCTTTTACCTGCATCCTCCATTCTGTTTCTGTCAATAATTCAAATATCACTAGATACTATGTTGATAGTGAACTATGTAACTTGGTGAGGGGACGGAAAAACTAGGAAAACTAGGGAAAATGTGACATTGTTCAAAAAGAAATATATTCACTGCCGGAAGTAACTTAATCCCACTTCACATTACCTTTACAATTAAAATAGACTATTCAAATGTGCCTGTCTTAAGTTTCAACTCACATTTAGTTTTTATTTCACTTCTTTATATTATTATGGCTTTTTGACTATATTAGTCACAACAAAATTCTGAAATCATTGTGACTTAATAAAACAAAAACTTAGTTTTCATTCACTTAAAGTCCACTGTAGAATTCATGACTCTCCAAATCTGTAGTTGTCTGTATGTTGACTCTGTGGTTAGCTCATTGGTATCCTGACAACATTTCAACAGAAGATGCTACAGAATAAGAAATGATACTACCGAACTTGAGTGACTGGTACAATGCTTAAATCTCAAAGTAATTAATCTCAACATAATATCACCTTGCTGACCAGGACTAGTTGTATAAATTTTGCACTAGAGTGTAATGAAATGAAAATCCTAACTACAACTTGTACTCAGGAATAAAAAGAAACCCTATCTATAGACATAGAACTTTTTAAACAAATGTAAATTAGTAACTAAGATGTAAATGGTACCTAAAGTGGAGATGTACTTCAGTGATACATTGCTTAATGTGCTTACACATATGGGTTTGATTCTTAGCACTGTAAAAATATTGAAAAATAAAAACAAGAGAAAAATAGTCCAAAAGTAACAGTTTATGCTTGGAATCCTAGCTACTCAGTTGGATGAAAGTTGAAGATTATGGTTTAGATTCAGTCTGAGCAGGAAAGTCTATGAAAATTTTATCTTCAACTAATCACCAAAAAGCTGGAATTGGAGGTATGACTCAAGTGGTCAAGTTCCAAACTTGAGTAGGAAAAGCAAAGGGACAATGTCCAGGCCCTTAGCCCAAGCTTTAGTACACATACACACACACACACACACACACACACACACACACACACACACACACATACACACACACACCACAACCAACCAAAAAATAAAATTCTAGATGGAAGCCACATACATAGAAAATGAATTTTATAAATAAAATAAAATAAATAGACTCTATTAGCTAATCCCTCTATAGAAAAATAGAAGAAAAGTTAGGGAAACAACAACAAAAAAACAGTATATCTAAACTACAGATAGTTTATATAAGATATTCTCATAACATGCAGACAAAATTATCTATGGTAATAACAATAATAGTAAAAATAAAATTTAATATTTATGTGAATGTTATTACTTGCAAGGAGCTGTTTACAATTATTACTTCATTTATCCTCACAATCTCCTTATAAGATAGTTACGGTGTTAATATCAATTCTGTCTCACATAAGAGAAACCTGATACAGAGTGAGAAGACAGGGCAAAGGTTAGAGATGTTTTCAAGGAAAAGTCAAGGTTTCCACTGCCTCTAAGGAAATAATAAAAGATTCTGTTGCATGTTGCATAACTTAATTTCAGGAATTCTCAAGAGAAGTAATTTAGTTTTTAAATGAATAGGAAAGAATGAAGAAAAAATATGCCAGGAATGTACAAGAGGTCACTAAAATATATGGGATAAATGAAGAAATGAGGGGGAAATGTAAAATGGAAAGGCACAATGTTTTAATTGTTAAATAGGTAAAATAATTAAGAGCATGAAAGCCACAAAAACTCCTACAAAATGTATTTAACAATAAGAAATCTATACTGATGTCAACATAGTTTAAAAAATTAGAGAATAAATTTAAAAAGATATTGATTTGCATTGAAGGCATCATAAACATATATTACTTACTTAGTTCAGTATTACAGATTGAACCCAGAAGACATTGTTCATTGAAAGAATACTTTGAAAGATTTGGAGTTTTGTTAAGATAAGGTAAAATTCTTACAAATTTCTAATGTTGGCAGTTGTTAGGACCTGTGGAAATGAGAGAAATCAGAAGATTTGGTGTAAGGGTTCAGATTTACAGTTATGAGATGAATACATTGTCTAGATTTAATATAGAATAGCTAACACTACTGAATCCTTAACCCAGAATTGCTAAGACAATAGATTGTAAATATTCTTTGCAAACAGACACCCAGGTACTTGAACACACACACCAAATCATACTTCTATAAGTTGACAGGTTAACTAACATTTATATCTAACAAGAAATTATTGAGTTCAATTTCTAAAGTACAGTGTCCAGTGCCAGGTGATTTTAGCACCCCAATCTATTGAGATATTGGAATTCAAATTTACTGATATTAATTAGTACAATGATCAAGCAAGCATAATTAACTCAATATACTTAAATGTGATAAATGCAAGGTAAAGATTTCTAATTACATCTGCATAAGACAATGGATTTCTGAGGACACCTCTGTTATTATGAATGGTTACATCATAATGACACACACATATTTAATAGCATATATAAAGTAGCACATGCATACACACATGTCCATTTATCATCTATCTATCTATCTATCTATCTATCTATCTATCTATCTATCTATCTATCTGTGTGTCTGTCTATCTATCCAAATTAGCATTAATGAACCTGGAAGTGACAGGGGAAATATCGAGAAATACAGTTACTCAAAATATGTGATGGGGAACAATGCTTAAAGCTCCAAGTGGGAAAAAAAATGTACTAGCTAGAAAAAAAAGTAATTCTACAGATTTTTTCATCATATAGCCTTGAATTTCTGATCTAGGGCGTATTTTCAGGTCAGTAGAGTAAGCAGAATGATTTCTGGCTAAGAGGCCTATAAGGTTGCTTGGAAAAGAAAAATAATCTTTTCTACCTTATATATTTCCATAGGAATTGATTTTAGTGTCGTATGATACATATAAACATGGAATTGTAGCTAGCACCGTTTGTTGAAGTCTGCCTTCCATTCTGTGTTTTTGGCTCCCTTATAGGAGAGGAGGTGGCCACAGGTCTGTGGAGTCCCGTCCGGGCCTTCAGTTCTATTGCGTTCATCTTCGGGCCTGTTCATGTATAAGTACCAAGCTCTTTTTATAACTATGGCTATATAATAGATTTTCATGTTTGGTATAGATAGTCTTACAGCACTGTTCTTCCTACTAAGGATTGTTTTTACTACTTGGGGTCTTATCATATTCCATTTGATTTTAGGATGGCTTCTAGTTTATTGAATACTGGGTATTGGATTGAATTTGTAGATAACTTTGGGCAGTGTTGCCATTTTCATGATGCTAACTCTCCAGTCCAGAGCATGGGAGTTTTCTTCACTTCCTTAATCCTGCTTTAATTTAATTTTGCAGGTTTCTAGAATTTTCAGTCATAGAGGTCCTTCACATCTGAAAACATTACAGGAAGGAATAAGGAATAATGCTAATGTTCCTTGGCATAATTCCTAAGATCCATAAACACAACAAATCAAAGACAGGCTGAATAAATAGGATTGCATTCAATTGCAGAGGAACAGCATAGAAAAGGAGATAGCTAGCAAGATAAATAGAAAGCCCACATATTGGGAGAAGATCTTCAGTAGCTATACCACTGACAATATTGTTTCTCGATATGGAAGCAGCTACAGGACAGGAGGTCGAGCTATGTTTAGAGTGCATCGAATGGGCCAAACAAGAGAACAGAACTTTCTTACGTCCAGCTTTGGAGGCAAGACTGGTGTCTTTGTACTTTGAAACCAAGAGGTACCAGGAAGCATTGCATTTGGGCTCTCAGCTGCTTTGGGAGCTGAAAAAGATGAGCGACAAAGCCCTTTTGGTGGAAGTACAGCTTTTAGAAAGCAAAACATACCATGCATTGAGTAACCTGCTGAATGCCCGAGCTGCCTTAACCTCTGCTCAAACCACAGTAAATGCCATCTACTGTCCCCCTAAATTGTCAGACACTTTGGACATGTGGTCCAGGTATTTTCCATGCAGCAGAGGAGAAAGAAGGGAAAACTGTATGCTCATACTTCTATGAGGCATTTGAGGGCGATGATTCCATCAAAAACTCCAAGACCATCACATCTCTAAAGTACATGTTGCTGTGCAAAATCATGCTCAACACCCCAGAATATGTCCAGGCTTTAGTGAAGGGGAAGCTTGCACTTCGTTACACAGGGAGACAGAAGCATTTCCTACCATGCTAGGACCGTCTGGCAAAAGGACTGGCAAAAAATAAATAAATAAATAGGACCACCTAAGGAAAACGCATACCATAAAATTCTACATCTGTTTTATATTTTATTATCTAGATAACGTATAGAGGGGTTACAGTGGGTACATTACTTCTTATACATTGAAACCCCTTCTCAGGTTTTTGTCCTCTTTGCCCTCCCTCCCATCCTCTCCCAATCATCTTGTTTCTCCCTTTCCCTGTCTCTTTATGATAAAACTGAATCAGTTTTGGTGCAGAAGGATAATATTTCAATATTGAAAGTGCTACATTGTATGAATCACCAGTCAGCACCTTTTCAATTGGGGAAAACAGGTGAAAATATTTGTTCTAACATCTGAGCAAAACAGAGATAGGAAATTTTATCATCATATTGTAAATTATTATAAAAGTTTATTTCTTTAACTTCCATTAATCTCAATCTTGCCTAGTACTTCAGAAATATTATTTTACATGCTTATCAAACATGGAGTAATTAAATATAATTACTTTTCCTATCAACTTTCTTTTTCTCTGTATGTTGAATTTTGATTATGAATTAATGCTTGTTTGATTTTCAATTTGAGGCTCCTATGGACTATTTTTTAAATTTTTATTTTATTGTAAAGGAGATATTCCAGAGAGGTTACAGTTATTTAAATAAGGTAATGAGTATATTTCTTTTATGTTTTGAAAAAAATTGTAATGGAACTCTTCTGAACAGCAGATATACCTGGTGTTGGTTAGCAAGAACCACTTGTACATTTTATATTGATGGTGCAAAAACCAAACCAGTGGCTGGACATGATGGGGAGGGAGGTTGAGAACAAAAACCTGTTTTTGGAGAGGAAAATTAAAGCCAATCAGATTCATAGAAGATTCAAAAGTTGGTACAATAAAATACTTTTACAAATTATAAATTTATTAGATAAACCTGGAATGGTCATTGGAGAATTCTAAAGAAAGACAAAAGGCCAGCAGGAAGAAGGTAGAAGGAGTGGGAGGGGAAAAAAATGAGGAAGATGGGAGAAGAAAATACGTGGAGCACAACACAGGTTCAGAAGCTTACCTGCCCACGAGGTATCAAAGCCTTGCTATGTAATCCCTTCAGGAAACAAAGCTTGCTGAAATACAGGGCTTTACCTCCCATCCGCATGAGTTCTAAGAGGTAAAAAAAGAAGTTCCTTGGAAAGGGGACAGGAAGTTGCTCCAAAACCCCAATGGGGGAGGAAAAATGGGAGGAGAGGGAAGAACACCCCACAGTCTCATTTCCAACTTTCACTGTTTAAAAAAGGAATAACCCATTGGGATATTGATGGGTAGAAGAGGCAATTCAAAATTTCATATGGAATAATAAAAGACCCCGTATAGCAAAAACACTTCTTAGCAGAAAGAACAGCGCGGGAGGAATTTCAATTCCAAACTTTAGACTCTATTACAGAGCTATAATTATCAAAACAGCTTGGTACTGGCACAAGAACAGGCCTGAAGACCAATGGAATAGAACTGAGGACCCAGATATTAAACCACAGACCTATGGCCACCTATCTTTGACAAGGGAGCCAAAAAAATAGAATGGAAGAAAGACAGCCTCCTCAACAAGTTGTGCTGGCAGAACTGGTTAAGCACCTGCAGAAAACTAAAGTTGGATCCTTCTTTGTTACCCTGCACTAGAATTAACTCCAAATGGATCAAAGACCTGGAGGTAAAAGCTGACACACTGAAAACTTTACAGGAAGGAATAGGAGATACACTAGGCCTCCTTGGCACAGGTCGAAACTTTCTTCATAAGGACCAAGACTCACAACAAATCAGAGAAAGGCTGGATAAGTGGGACTGCATTAAACTGCAGAGCTTTTGTATGGCAAAGGACATAGCTAGTAAATTAATTAGGAAGCCTACAGAGTGGGAGAAGATCTTCACCAACCAAACAAGGGACAAAGGCCTCATATCTAAAATATATCAACAACTCAAAAAATTGAATCACTCCCAAACTAATCTCCAAAGTAACAACCATCCCATTAAAAAATGGGCCAAAGACTTAAAGAGAATCTTCTCTGAAGAAGAAACAAAAATGGCCTATAGACACATGAAGAAATGCTCAACATCTCTGGTCATAAAAGAAATGCAAATCAAAACAACTCTAAGATTCCACCTCACTCCAGTTAGAATGGCCAGGATCAGGAAAACGAATAATAACAGATGCTGGAGGGGATGTGGCCAGGAGGGATCACTACTACACTGTTGGTGGGAGTGCAAACTCGTTCAAGCACTATGGAAAGCAGTGTGGCAGTGCCTCAAAAGGCTAAACATAGAACTCCCCTATGACCCAGCAATTCCACTACTTGGCATTTACTCAACCATCCAGAAACAAGGGCATACTAAATCCACTAGCACAACAATGTTCATTGCAGCACTATTCACCATAGCAAAGATATGGAACCAACCTAGATGTCTCTCAGTTGATGAGTGGATCAACAAGTTGTGGTATTTGTACACAATGGAATTCTATGCTGCTGTCAGAAAGAATGACATCGCCCCATTTGTTAGGAAATGGAAAGACTTAGAAAAAATCATATTAAGTGAAGTAAGCCAGACTCAAAGGAACTTAGGCTCAATGGTTTCCCTCATTTGTCATAATCAGTAGAAACCTTGGGCTCTACTAGCAGAGACCTGCAATAGAGCAAAACCTTGATACATAAGGCCATATAGTATGAAGCTAATTGAAAGGACCTCCAGGATATCGAAACAAAAGCCATATAACGAATGATTGTTGTCCCTAATGTACTATGTTGTCTCTCATCTCCTTTGCTGTCCCTTGGTTATCTCATACTGTTATAGTATCTCACTTTGTTATCTGATATATTGAATTTATTTTTATTTGGTTATTTGAAATTTGATAGGGAAGGGGGGAAAACCAAGACGGGTGGGGGGTGTGGGGGGGGAGGGAAATGGGTACCAAGACATGTGAAATGGTATCAATGTACGTGAATTAATGCACCTTCTATCTGGCAAATATCATGTAACCCTTTTACTAATTACAATAAAAAATGCAAAAAAAAGGAATAACCCTAGCTAAGCCCAGGACAGGAGGAGTGGGAGAAGGAGAGAAGTGCATCAAGGCAGGCCAACTCCTCTGAAGGGGAGGAAGAAGGAAGAAATGGTGTCCTGGCTGAGAGGGAAAGAAGGGAGAGAAGAGCAGAAATGGACAGGAAAGTAGAGAGAAGGGGGACTGTTAAAACACTGACATCTAATCTAGTTGCTATGTTTAAAAAAAAAAAAAAGCAGGAGCCCAGGACTGAGGGCCCACACTGCTCCCTTAGCAGCCATAGTAGACAGAGCTCCAGTCCCTGTCCTGGGTCCTTCACAGATTGGAGCAAAGGTATTCAGGTACTGCTGTTGCTGCAGTGGTGGCAGCTGCAGGAGTTTCAGCTAGTCTGCTGGAGCCAATTTAGGGGGAGGAGAGTGGGGAGTCAACAGGCCAAATGGCAGAGGAAAGAACACCAAAATGCCTCATTTCAAATAAAAAAAAAGAAAACAGCAATCTATACACAGTTGTTCCTTTTGGTTCAGTACAAACAGAATAATAAGTCATTGCTTTTGCTGGTCAGCAAACACCCAATCCTGAAGAAGAGCAGAGGTGATACCAGCAGGTACATAAGGACCCCTCAGTGGTTGGCAGGGTTCTGCGCTTTGTGGCCCTCTCCCAGGAGGCAGAGAGCACAGCTTTAGGTAGTGTAAGCCTTTTTTCCTTCTATTTAGAATAATCTTTTCTTTTTCTTTTCTTCTTTTTTTTAAAATTAATTTCCCCACTCCCAAGTTGGGCCAGTAAAGATTACATGAAAACTGGCACACCTATGGGCTGGATACAGATGTACCAAATGAGGGTTTAAAAACTTTCCGAGTCACAAGTAGAACAACACAACAACAACAACAACAACAACAACAACAACAACAACAAAACCTCCTAGCATTTCTCCCAAGGTTTCACTCTCCCGCCTTACACACTCTCCAAAGGACTGCTACAGATCCAACTCTATGTTAGTTTCTTGGCTTTTTTGTAGAGGGAGTCCACTACTCGTGTTCTGAATTGTTTTCAAAGCATAAATTTTATCTACTGGGGATTCATCAAAAATAATCAGGACACCCTCCCTCTGGTCCAAAACCCCATGAAATTTCTTGTTAAGAATCATTTGTGATAATTCCCTTTCCACATTGGCCTTGGAGAGTTTGATGAGACTAGATATGTGTTCAATCTGTACTGGGGAAAAGGGCTTAATGACTGGAATCAGATTCTACTCAGTAAATTATACAATTTAGCCAGGTGCATGCTGATGATGGGGTCACCGCAGAGCTGAGCCAGGTAGTCTGTCAGAGCCTTTTCAAAATCTGCCAGCGATCTGTTCTTGCTAGCCTGAGCATTGTCCTTGGACTTTCTCAAGGTTAGAGCTCCACCACTTGAGCCTCAGCACCACCTCTAGCTTTTTCTAGTATGTGATACTGAGGAATTGAATCTGGGTCTTCGTGCATGCTAGGCAAGCACTCTACCACTAGGCCAAACTCCTGGCCCCATATTTTTGTTCTTCATCCCTGTGATGTGATATACTTGTTCTTTCATATATGTTCACTTTTTGTATATCTCAAATGCAATATACCTTATTATGGCATATACTCTTCTTTGATATGTGGGTTAGATTGGTTAGATTTATTTATTTATCTGTCTATTTATATGTTTATTTATGGGGTTTTTTTTTGCCAGTCCTGGGCTTGAGCTCAGGACCTGAGCACTGTCCTTGGACTTTCTCAAG
This sequence comes from Megascapheus bottae, assembly GCF_031878675.1. Classification (NCBI taxonomy): domain Eukaryota; kingdom Metazoa; phylum Chordata; class Mammalia; order Rodentia; family Geomyidae; genus Megascapheus; species Megascapheus bottae. Next base: position 24,982,646 of record NC_143515.1, read on the forward strand.
GCTAGAGCTCTACCACTTGAGCCTCAGCACCACTTCCAGCTTTTTTCTATGTATGTGGTACCAAGGAATCGAACCCCGGTGTTTGTGCATGCTAGGCAAGCACTCTACCACTAGGCCAAACTCCAGGCCCATTTATTTATGTTTTTAAAGACAGGCTCCTACTGTATATTATAGTTTATATTCAAATAGCCAATCCACTTCTTTCAATCTACTGAGAGCTGGGTTACAGGTGTGTACAATACAACCCAGGCTAGACTTTTTTGTATTTTATTGAGAACTTTCACATTTTATTCCTTCACTAGGAATGTTATTTAAGAGTTTCACTGTTGTAGTGTGTTCCTGTGTGGTTTAGCATTTGGATAAGTGTCTCCTCATAAAAATGATGTTGTAAGATTTTTTTCCCTCTTTCAATATTTTGAAAAATAATTCTGTTAATTTTTCCTTAAAAGTTTGGGAGAATTAATGGATAAAAAGCATCAAATCCTGAGTTTGTTTCTCCTGGTAATTTTTATTAGAAATTTACTCTCATTATTTGTTATTGATATGATTAGGCTTTCTACGTCTATGTAGCTCAATTTTGGTAAGTTATATGCACATTTCCGGAAATGAATGCATTTTCTAATTTAAAAAAATGTTACAGAATAGTGATTCATAATTATCTCCAATGGTCATTTATCCTTTTGATATGCTAGATAAATTCCAGTCTGAGTTATTATAATGGGTTACAACAATCCTATCCAAAAATGTTATCTTCCTTTTTTTTTTTTTTTTGGTCAGTCATGGGACTTGAATTCTGGGCCTGGGCACTGTCCCTGTGCTCTTTAGCACAAAGCTACCACCCTACCCCTTGAGGCACAGCACTACTTCTGGTTTTCTGGCAGTTAATTGGCGATAAGAGTCTCAGGACTTTAGTGCTCAGGCTAGCTTTGAATGAAAGTCCTCAGATCTCAGCCTCCTAAATAGCTAGAATTACAATTATCCTCTTTTAAAATAAGAGTATGATTTCTATTTGAAGCAACTCCTTAATAGTTTGAAAACTGACATAAAATTTAGTTCCCTGTCTCTTCATTCATCCATCCTGAATATTGTTTCCAACTTCATTTAGCACCTGTTCCTTCTTATGAATGTAAGGATCTGCACAGAATTACTATCATGTGCACAACTATGATATAACTCTGGAGAAAAGTTGTTTGTACTTTTGGTCATCTCTTTAATGAAGTTGGACAAATACTATTAGAGATAAGTATTATTCATGTTTCTATGAAGACGCCTCAGAACTGTAGGCATCAGTCAATCAACTCTGAATGAAGTAGGCCTCCAGGGTACACTTTGCTATGAATGTGAATCTGCTAAGGCACTTGGGAAAATATGCCAAACTTGAAAGCCTGCTTTTCTGTTCTGAAAATGTTTAGGAAAAGAACTTGACAATTGGTTGTCAAGATAATTGATTATACAAGTGTTACATTTTAGAATGTATAAGAAAGCATGTAGTGGTACTGTTTTAATTAACTTTTTGATCTTTAATGAGTGATATTTTTACATTAACTTTAATTTTAAAATATTGTATTAGAATATGATTTGTCTTGATTAGTAAGTGTTTTGAGTGTCTCATTGAATTTTGCATGAAGGATAAGTTTCTGATTCTTCTTTTGTCCTAAAGCAACATATTATATAGCTACTTAGTTAATCTTAGTTCATACTATTACTAGTAAGTTTAAATTTAGTGAATTTGGGTAATCATTGTTATCTATTTTATTATATCAATGTTTTATTACAGATATACTTGTTTCTGAAAATTTTCTTTTCAGTGTATTTTTCTCTTAAATCTTTCTCCACAAGTATATTTGAATTTAATAATTTTGTAATAAATGAACATCTACAGCTCACAATCCTCACAGTGAACCACTCCCATATTCCTGATCACTTTAGATTTGTACTTCCCTCTAGGTGAAATGTACTTAAGGAATCCAAATGTGCAACTAAAATTCCCCCTACTGGGAAATGCTAAGCTATACTAGTATTACAGTTTGATAGAAGAAGAAGAAGCTAGAAAAAAGGAAACATGGCAAGAAGGTAATGAGATTAATTTTATAGGTCTAACTTCTTGTGGGAGGGGTCGGTCACTGTTTCTTTCATATTACTTTCTTTTTTTTTCCTGTCCTGGGGCTTGAACTCAGGGCCTGGACACTATCTCTGAGCTTCTTTTGTTCAAGGCTAGCACTCTATCACTTGAGCCACAGCATTTCTTGCAGTTTTTTTCTGCGTATGTGGTGGTACTAAGGAATCAAACCCAGGAATTTGTACATGCTAGGCAAGCATTATATTGCTAGGCCACACTCCTGGCACACCCTCCCTTTTGAGAGAGAGAGAGAGAGAGAGAGAGAGAGAGAGAGAGAGAGAGAGAGAGAGAGAGAGAGAGAGAGAGAGAGGGAGAGAGAGAGAGAGAAGAGAGAGAGAGAGAGAGAGAGAGAGAGAGAGAGAATATACTCATATAGCACATATACAGAGTATTGCACCTTATTCTTTAGCATTTTGAGGAATACTCTCTCTATATATAAATATATACTATATATCTATATATACTATAGACTACATACATATGTGTATAGTATACATACTGTCTTTAGTATAAATAGTATATAGTATATATAGACTATATACACCGTCTTTAGTATAGACAATATACATATACCTATATACATATATGTATATATATTACATATACTTAGTCCTGCTACACTTGAGGCTACGATCTAAGGATCAAGACTCAAAACAAAAATGAGCTGACAAAACTGTGAGGCAGTTTATCTCCAATTAAACAGTAAAAAGCCAGAGCTGCAGGTATGCCATAATTGCTAGAGTGTCAACTGTGAATGAAAAATGCAAGAAAGAATTCCAAACTGCTGGTATGACACAATTGCTAGAGCATCAACTGTGAATGAAAAATGCAAGAAAGAATTCCAGACCCTGAGATCAAAGCTCTACCACCAGGATACTCAGAGACAGAGGGGGGGGTGGGAGAATACATGAATAAATAAAAATTCTGAATTGCCTTATGTAAACAAAACGCTTCAGGTGATTTGATAGAAAGGTCTATGATTCACAAATAAAAATTAATAATACTTGGGTAAAGAAATCTGTGCCTGGTATTTATGCTTACATATGACAAATGGACCCCAAAATAATTGATAGAAATATTATAAAACTGTCAGTGATCCAAGTGGATTTGTTAAAATTCTGTTTTTATAACAATTGCCCATTGTTTATGTTACTGGTAGGCTATATTGATTTCAATTTTTAATTTTTTAAATGAGAGAAATAATTTATTAAGAATTCCTAGACCAAAGGCAGTATGTTATATATTCAGAACAACTAATTTGAGAAATTACTGCCCAACATTTTCAAAAGTTTACAGGTGGATATTCTCAATTAGAAAGAACATTACCATCACATTTTCTCCCACCAGGGGGGAACAGTGTTGGAGAAGAAATGTACTTGCTCCCTTATGTATATAACTATGAACTCTCTGTACATAACCCTGACAATAAAACTAAATTAAAAAAAGAAAGAACATTATTGTTTATATAGCCAAGTCATCATTTTCTAAATTGAACAGGTAAGTCCCACTGATATTTTGCAATGGACTTGATTCCATAGAAGACAATCTGTATGGATTATATGTTGATTTACACTGTATATATGATAAATTTCTTTTCAGTTAGGAATTTGAAAGGAAAGCAATTGAGTGATGAACTAAAGCTGTGTATTTCTTCTGAAATCAGCCCAAAATATTTGGGAACATAACATTTTCTGCTTTTCACTAGAGGGAGAGTGTCGGGTGATACATTCCATGTGAGCATTGAGATTCTGGGCTTCTTTTTGTAATTCAATGCTCTCTTTTCACAAAAGAGTAACATGTGTTCTTATTATCTTGCCTTGAAGTGAAGCAAAAATGATGCATGGATAAAAATGCCTTTATGCAATGCATTTATAGCTACAGGGAGTCACTTTGCTCCAGAAACCTTATGCTTTCTCTTCTGATAAAATATAGAGACAAGGCTCTGGAAAGCTATCACCTTCCTACAGAAGTGTTCCTTTAATATTTATCATAGACCAATATGAAAACAATCTTTTCCTTTTTACTTGCACTGATTTGTAGTTTATATTTTGTATTAAAATTGTGAATGTATTTATTTCAAGTAGATTTAAAACTACCATTGTGTTAGGCATTTAACCTTTACAAGTAATTGTCAATCTATAACACATATTAAAGAATAGTTGTGTTAATTTATTGCCAATGCTAACCTTTGCCATATTTCAGCAATGTTTTGAACGTTCACCATATTGAATCACAACATCTAGTACATTTGAAATTCTTGATCCTTATTCACAAGTTTAATCACATTTCTCATGTATTGGTCAGATGCCCAATTATATTTCACACAATAGGCTTGAAAGAATTATCTGTTATTTAATAGAGTAAAAATTGAAACATGAAATCTTTCCTGTTTCTCCCTTGTATGACAAGAAAATATAGGAGAACATCTTCAATAATGGAACTTCATTCTGGAATATGAGAAGAGTGTAGTTTGGAGACTGAAACTGATAATAGGCCCCTTTCACTTCTCAGAGAACATGGAGAGGGATTGGCCAATATCGAGCTGGTATCACATGAAATGTGATATTCTGCCACCAGTATATGCATCCTGCCAATAAGACAATGCGCTGCGCTATGGCAGCACAAACAAATTAATTTCTAAAACACGGTTTGCTTATTTTTTTCTAAACTTCTTGCTTAATTTGTGAAGGAACAAGAGGGACAGTCTCCTGATGAGCTAGATTGCTGTAATCAGCCAGAGGTGACAGGTCAGGAGACCTTGAGCAGTTTGCTGTCTCCACTGGCAAGTTCTGAAGTCTCATCTCACTTACGTATCATACTGCTATGGTGCATGCTCCACTTAGTGTATAGTTGTGAATGTCAATAGTGCATGTCGATTTGAAACAAAAACCTACTCCTATTACCTGGCTTATACTTTAATTAGTGAATTATTTCAGTCTAAACGACTAATTTAGCTCTTTGACCTTGTCCATTTGAGTTCACCATTGGGTCACCAATGTTACTTGGCATCATCTGAAAAATTTAAAAAAAAAGATAATGTTTTGAAAACTTTGATGCTGAACTTACTTCATTTGAGTGTCATTCTAATGACTGTATTTGTTTTTTAAGCACAATATTCCTCTTAAGTAATACAATGAAAATATTCCAAATTCTACATGATCTACCAGGAACTAGTAGAAAATAGACAATACTAGTTTTCTAATCACAAATGATTAGATAAATAAAAAGGGGAGAATGCCTGTATGAGGCTGTTATTAAGAAGGATAAATTAAGCCAAGTACAGTGGCTCATACCTGTAATCCTAGATTCTCAGGAGCCTGAGATCTGAGGATCGAGGTTCAAAGCCAGCCCAGGCACTAAAGTCCATGAGACTCTTATCAACAATTAACTACCAGAAAATCAGAAGGAGCATTGTGGCTTAAGGGGTAGGGTTGTTGCTTTAATATGAAGAGCTCAGGGACAGTGCCCAGAACCAGAGATCAAGCTCCACGACTGACAAAAAGAACGTGATAAATTATTGATAAAATTTATTCACATTTCTGTGAATAAATAATTCTTTTTAATATAACACAAACTTAGTATGATACAAATTCTATAGAATGAAATCATTTAAATTCAAGCTGGCAATTTTTGAAGCAGTTTCCTGCCAGATGTGATTTGATATGCTATGAATTCATGAAAAAAAAATCAGAGATGCTAGTAAATATGACAACTGACCTTTAGTTATAATATGAGAAATGTGATGCTATAAAGATATCCATGCTCATTTTCTTCTGTTGCGGCCATTTGACAAAAACTTGTTTTGAATATTGACTAGGAAAGAGCCTTAACTTCGTGCTGTAGCTCTGCCTACAGAACACATATAGTACTTTCTGTGCCTCCACACATTTATGGGTGTTTTCTATCTGCAGAGAAGTAAAAGCAAAGTTTTATAAAAGCATGAGAACTGTCAGAGGGTTTCTGATGAGCTTTTGTGTTTTCCTTAACATAATTCTAAATGATTTGAAATGTCTTTTACTTACGAACATTTTCTAAAATTTGTGTGCCATTTTCAAGGTAGCTTTCAGGAAGAAGAAAGGTCACCTTTGTGAAGAAAAATTCCTTTCTGAAGGAGATAAGGTGCATAGATAAATATCAAAGGCCAAATGAACTATATGAAGTTGGGAATAAAACAAGGCTGGTGAGATATGCCTATTCATACTCAGTTCAAACCACTGGAGAATGGTGGTGTGGTTCACATAATCAAGTGCTTCTTCTTCAGCACAGAGCCTTGAGTTCACACACCAGTAACACACACACACACACACACAGAGCACACACTTATACACACATGCACATTTGCACACATACACACAAAATAAATGGAGGAAGTCAGATTCTTTGGCTAAAGATTCTTTCTTGACTCACTCCAATTATTCTAGCTCCTCAGGAGTCTGAGATCTAGAGGATCAAGATTTGAAGCATGGCTACGCAGATAGTTTAGCTAGAATCCATTTTCAAAATAATCATAGTCAAGTGATAACCCTGAAATTAAATCCCAGTATTATCAAAAATTTTTCTCTAAGAAAAAATAGCAATCAATTATCTATAGAAAACAAAGAACAATATCAAATTCTCTAATAACTCCCCTCAAATTATCCCTAACCTGACTTCAGCACATCTAGCATTGCTATAATTTACTGAATTTTTAATGGATTCTTGAAAAGAAAGGAGAACCAAAAATTTACAATATTTCCTCTTAGGTGAAAAACAATATTGCGGCACATTTCCATTTGTTTCTGGAGTTATCTAAAGATATGCAATATCCTTTCTCCCCTTACTCTGGCAAATTGAAAGATCATGTTTCAGGTTGAGCCTAAGCTCAGTGCTGGTGGTTTACATTTGTAATCCTAGGAGATCCTGAGATCTGAGGAGTATATTTCAAAGCCAGTCAGGACAAGATTGTCTATGAGACCCATATCTCTAATTATCTACTCAGAAAAAGCCTGAAGTGATGTTGTGGCTCAAATAGAACACTAGCCTAGAGCAAAATAAGCTCAGGAACAATGTCCAGTGTCTAGAGCCTAAGTTAAATGTCCAGGACACACACACACACACACACACACACACACACACACACACACACACACACACACACAGGAGAACGTCATAAAGATTCAGAATCACAACAAATCAAAGGAAGAGTAGATAAATTCTCTCATTTGTGGTAATTAGAATGTGTCTATAAATCTACAAGTAAACACACTTGAGACATGATGAATTATATGCCAGTCAGTAAAGGCTCAAAAGTCTTGTCATTCAACTCAGATCCCTGATTAAAGTGTTGTTGTTTTTGCATTCTTTTTAATGATTTTCAGTGGAACTTTGAGAGTGATTCTAGTCTCTTGTACATCTATGACTATGTCATGCTCCTCACTCTTAGCTGTGTTTCTCCTTTTTTTGTTTTCAATAATTAAATATACAAAGGAGTTGCCATTTAATAGAGTGGTTTATAAATACAATACATCTTGATCCTTTCATCTATTAATCACAACATCGCAAAGGGCCCCTCCCTTCCTCCCTTCTGTTTTTCTTCAATGTTTCTGTAAGGGTTTTTTGGCACAGACCAAACAGAATAATTTCAATGTTAATTTAAAATTATCAACTAATTCATTTTATTATATGAATGCATAGTATACTATACGATGTCATAATATACATATCTATAGTGGTTTCTATAGGTTAACAACTTGTATGGAATATATCTATCCACCTACTATTCATCATCATGATCAACATCATTATTTTCTCTTTCTCTCTCTCTCTCTCTTTTTCTCTGTTGGAGCTCTCTTTTTAATTGTAGGATAAGATTTTTTTTAAATAGTCAACCAATAGTTTCACCAGAGTAAAAAGTGCTTAGCTGTAGGCTTGAATGCTGTCCTTACATTAAGATATCAAATTCCATGTCAAATACATGGAATTTTAAAAGACTAAATTTATGTGACATTTTAGCCAGACTTTAGGAGAGAGCTTTTCGCAATCTGTTCACTTTTCTCACAGTAATGTAATCTTATTATAATGCAATCTTGTATCTTCACTCTGGGCATGGAACTTTTTGGAGATGGGGCCTCAGTTACAACAGCATCTGACTCCCTTTTCCTTCTTCCCACTTAAACTCTATACATTCCTACCTCTCAATTCTATTATCAGGCATTGGCTTTACACTGATGTTTAGATAATGGGCCATATTGTTGATTATTATTTGACTATATCTGCAACAGTGTCTTACTGATGGTGTAATAAAGACAAGTAATGTAGTGGCTTACCTAGAAGACATTTATTATCTCAGTTCTGGAAGCCAGACCAAGACCTTGACTGAGATATGCTTGCTTCCACTGATACTCTATAGGAGGATATTTTCTAGGTTTTTCTCTTGGCTCACAATAGTTCCTTGATTTATGGCAACATCCATTCCAATCTTTGAATCCTGTGTATAGTAATCACATAAACTGTAGCCTTTTATGAGTATCCAGTTGTGTGGATCAGAGACATTTTAGTCACTGCAGCATAACTTGATTATCTGTAAAGAGTATTTTTTTGCCAGTCCTGGCACTGTCCTTGGCCTTTCTCAAGGCTAGCACTCTACCACTTAAGCCTCAGCACCACATCCGGCTTTTTTGCTATGTATGTGGTACCGAGGAATTGAACCCAGGTCTTTGTACATGCTAGGCAAGCACTCTACCACTAGGCCAAACTCCCAGCCCCTGCAATGAGTATTTTCAAAGAAGGTCGTATTAACTGAGACAGGAGAGGTTAAGACTAACATTTTTATTGGCAGAATCACATTCTAATTCCTATTGTCTGCATATTCTGGTGAGGTAGTAAATAGCTTCAAGGCCAGATTATTTTCTCAAAAATAAGTTTCACCTAGAACATGTAGCACAATATTATTTAATAAATGTTCTCATCTTGTCTCAGAAGCTTGTATTCTAAAACAAAGCCTTCTCAAATATGAAGTATTAAATATGAGTATTTTGTGACAGATTTTAATAAACTTCATCTATAAAAGGAAAAGCATATGAAAGTCAGGTTATTAGGAGTAGGATTATAGTAAGGTGAGCTGAAAATGTTACATAGATGATTTCCCTCTGGCTTATGTTTCAAAAATCACCATGCAATGTATTATATGTGCTATGACCTTACATAAGTTACTTTATACTTTATCTTTGGAATGTACCTTGTCCAGAGTGACACTATTTTATAAAAGAGCAATTTGCTTCTGATGGAGATGTAAATGATGTTACATCTACTTTTTGCAGGTAAACAACTAGCATCATTTCAGTATAAAATAAGAAGGCATATTGGTAAATAATTCATAAATAAAATATGAGCACCTAAATATTTATCAAATTAAATCAGGGACAATCAAAATAATATCAATAAAACCAGGATCAGAACTTCACAGACCTATTGAGTCAAGGAGTACTGCAACTTCCTTACCAGATCCCAGAAACAGAGCTGCTTCGAACATTGCATAAAGCAATATTTACCAACCCATCATCAGAACCTCTGGTGTAGGTGCCACAGATTGACTGCTGATGAACTCAGGATTCTATTGCTGAACTTAACTCGACAGGTTCCCCTGGCTTGACAAGCCCCTCTCGAATTGGCAGTAAGCCTAGAGCCAACTTATGCCATAACTGAACCTTCTTTCTTTGATAGCAGCACAATAGTTGTGTAACTAGATTATGTCAATATCCTACTTAGCTACCTGAAGCAACTTGCTTTTATATATGCTACATCTTCTTGTCTTCAGTAAGGCCTCTTAACTATTCAGGTACTTCAATGGTTTTTTAATGATCAAGAGACCATCACAGGAATAATGAAGATTTGAATTAAACCGTTGTCAGTGGCTTATTTCTATCTTTGCTTCTTGTGATCCTCAGATCACAATTTAAAACCAGCCTTGACAGACAATTTGGAGAGACTCTAATCTTCACCAAAGATTGAACATCATCCAGGAGTGAAAAATAAAAATTAAAACCAACAACCAGTGCCTAAGTCTTTCAAAATCCAGTATCAACACACACACACACACCCCACACACAAACACACACACATTGTTATGAAAAAACCCATGGTAGCCAGTGGCCACAATTTTGAAATGAAACTGCTTGTTACTGGTAAAGTAAAACCAATAAGATAAATTTAATGTGTGAATATATTTTTATTCCATTATATCCTCCCATTCTGAAGATAACAAACATGTCTGTGTTTCAGAAGAAGTTCACTCATGATAATATGGACATGCCAATGAACAATGAAGCATTTGATAATTTCTAAATATATTAGCTATTTTTCTTATAAATGGAATGACTGGTAAAATCTTGCTGAACAATTTGTTCTATACCCATATAAATATTCATAAATACTATTTGGAAAATGTGCTCCAGGATCTTAGGAATGGCTAAGCACAGCTAAACAAATCAATAGTGCTTGATTGCCTAGTTCCAAGATTATATAGTAAGTGGCATATTTTTTCCAGTTCTAATATATACATAAATTTGTATTCTTAGCCTTGTTCATTAACCACAAATAATTACTTATTTTGTGACCATCATAAAAACCATCTTATGTGGGTTTGAAGATTTTTTAAAAAGGTATAGACCTTCCTATGCTTTTCATTAATAAAAACAATTACACTGAAAAAAAAAACCAAAATCTCCAAAGCTGTTATTAAAATATGCATAACATACCTCTTCCTTTTGCAGTGCCTAATTTATGACTCATATTGATAGTACAATTTGTTTAACTGATATCTTTCAGAATTTTGATAGTATGGTAAAACATTTAAGCCTAGAGATCGGCCTCTCTGTGATAAGAAAAAGTCAAACCATTTTAAAAGTTGTTTTCATCAAATCATATTACTATTCCCCTAAGGAGCTATTCCATACATGGATTCTTCTCTCCTCAGCATTTGCAAACTCTGTTTTTTTAAAACTTAGTTCAATAGAGCACTGAAATTTATAAAGCCATCTTCCTAATTCTCTGGAAACAAGAGCCTTTCTTTGTTTGCTATTGAAGTCTTCTCATGCTCAAAGCCAAGCTAAGACATCTGCATGCATGGAAAAGAAAGAATCATACTTCCATTCACAATTTTCATTTCCTTCAGGCATTTTTATTATATTAGTTGGCAAAAATAACAGTTTGAGTGTCTTGAAATAAATAAATTCCCAGACTTGGTGCTCAAGTCAGTAGAGCTTCATTACAGTGGAATTTGAACTAACGAGAGAATATGCTGAATACCAACCATGAAAATTACAAGATTTTTTTCCCCTTTGAGCACATTCATTAATATCCTAATCTTTTGAATTTTCCTAATCAAAATAGAGTCTAATCACTAGATTGAATTTTAGAAAATTGCCATTTTTTGAATTCATAACAAAATTTTAATATATACATAAGCTTGTTTTTTCATATATTTTTTGTAATTAATAGAAGGGTTACATTATATTCACCAGATAGAAGGTGAATTACTTCACATACATTGATGCCCTTTCTCATGTCTTGGTCCCCATTTCCATCCCTATACCCCCGCCACTCATTTTGTTTTCCCTCCTTCCCTATCTGATTTCAAATAACCAAACATGCATATATACTATATATCAGATAATGAAGTGAAATACTGTAACAATATGAGATAGTCAAGGGACAGCAAAAGAGATGAGAGATAACATAGTACAGTAAGGACAGCAATCACCCATTATATGGCTTTTGTTTCTATATCCTGGAGGTCCTTTCATTTAGTGTCATACTATATGGCCTTATGTATCTAGGTTTTGTTTTATTGTAAATCTCTGCTAAGAAAACCCAAGGTTTCTACTGATCTAATAACAACAGATGCTGGAGGGGATGTGGCCAGGATGGATCCCTAGTACACTGTTGGTGGGAGTGCAAACTCTTTCAACCACCATGGAAAGCAGTATGGCAGTTCCTCAAAAGACTAAACATAGAGCTCCCCTATAACCCAGCAATTCCACTACTTGGCATTTACCCAATCGTCCAGAAACAAGGACAAATGATGTTCATTGCAGCACTATTTACCATAGCAAAGATATGGAACCAACCCAGATGTCCCTCAGTTGATGAGTGGATCAACAAAATGTGGTATTTTTACACAATGGAATTCTATGCTGCAATCAGAAAGAATGACACTGGCCCATTTGTAAGGAAACAGAAAGACTTAGAAAAAAACTCATATTAAGTGAAGTAAGGCAGACTCAGAGGAACATAGGCTCAATGGTTTCCCTCATTTGTCATAATCAGTAGAAATTGACATTGTTAAAATCAGAATGGTGAAATATTAATATTTCATGAGTTTCAATGTATTAGCTAAAGAGTAGTTCTGAGATTTAACTTGAAAAATGACTAAAGTATTGTCCTATTGCTCTAGAGCAGTAATGAGCAAGGAAATGGAAACAAGCATGAAAAGGAAAATGAAAAAAATCAGTAAAATGTCAAAATATATCTTTTTGAAAGTGATCCCATGGAATACCATCAATAGGTCTATTAAAGCGTGGACTGGGACTTGTGGAAAACATAACACTGCATCACTAAAACCATCAACTATTTCCTATACAAGACAGTCAATATCTACTTTCTTTTTTGTTTGACCTTCACACTCTTGGAAAACATATTGTGGAAAGACAGAAACCAACCAATAATCCTGTAAGTATATGCAAATTAAATTAAGTGATTAGCAAAGAAAGCTAATGTAGATCAGAATCCCAAAAATGTAGCCCAAAACATATGCATATCATACAAAAAGTCAAATGGCACATCTCTTACATTTCATACTCAATCCCTTTAGGTACTCTGCTTTTTTAAATGTCATATTTGACTCAGTGTTAAATAATTTTCTACGGCAAAATTATGAGTTGTTGAGATCCTTTGTTCTTTGTCTCTCTGTTTCTCTCTGTGTGTGTCTCTCTCTGTCTCTCTCTGTCTTTCTCTGTCTCTCTCTCTCCCCTCTTTCTCTCTCAACATTCTTAGGAACCTTGTCACCGTGATAGTAGCAATATAGAGGTATTATTATTGTCTAATTGTTTCAATCAAAGATTTCTCCATCAAAATGTACACTATTTCACACTGATCATTTAGCTGCTATAAAAATGTATGGGTCATTTTTTATGAATTCTTGAAATTTAAATCAGAAATTCAAAAGTCAAAATTTCAGATTTCAAATAAGAGATCAGTTTACATTCCTACTGACTTGTATTTAAAAAAATAAAATAAAAATGTAATCTACTTCATGGATATTTGATTTATGGCCATTTAAGTGAACTTATTACAGAATATTTCCCTAAAGACTCAAACTATTCTCATGAAAATCTTTGAGAAATTTTTTTAAATGGAGAAAAATGACTTGTGTTGTCTAAAATAAATTTAAAACTGGATGTCCACTATAGGAAAATAGAATTGCTTTGGGAAATAGCTGGATCTAATGGTTTTTATAAAGATAAATCTCCAATTTGAAGCAACAAGAATTGAGATGATAGGGTCTTGGTTGGACACCTGAGTTGAGGATTGGAAGCAAAGTTGGCAATGCTGATATCATGATGCTTATAATGACTTTAGGCAGAGGTAACAGTTATGCCACATTCCTTTTTTAATTTTTATGTTTTAACTGTACCAGGATTTGCATTAGGGCCTTGATTTTTTAATTAAAGAATTTATTAACATTGATTTTTTTACATCATATTTCAAATGACGTGTTAAACAAACAAGTATTCAAGAAGGGAATCTCTAGGGCCTTGATTTTGCTTAGCTTGGGAGTTGAATGACAACTCCATCTTCACTTTTTCTGATTTGTTAGAAATTGACTAATATAGACATTTTAGCCCTATGTCCAAAACTTATTCACATATTAACCAGGATTACAGGTGTCAGGCACCAGAAGTCAGGTTAAGTCATGTTCCTTATAAATCTATCCCTCATTTACTTATAGCACTGACTCCCCCCCCCCTCTCTCTGTGTATACTGGTCATTGGCCTTGAACTCAGGACCTGAGCATTATCCATGAGCATTTTTACTGAACGCTAGTGCTCTAACACTTGAGCCAAAGCTCTATTTCTACCTTTTGGGTGATTAATTGGAGATAAGAATCTCACAAATTTTTCTGACTAGGGTGGCTTTGAACCACAGAAGCAGATTCCTCAGATCTCAGTCTCCTAATTAGCTAGAGTTACAGGTGTTTGCCAACAGCATGCAGTGGGCACTGATTTTTAATTTCAAGGTTTGAAGTTAACATGATTTAAAAAAATCAAGATTTAGCTATACTTCTTGGCTAGAAAGCCATCTGTTGTAAGAAAGAAGTCCTAGACTTTATATGCAATGTTAACTGGGAAGCATCAGAGCCTGGACTTGACTTCTATCTCTATAATCAGAGATCAAGATCCACAGTATATCCTGAAAAATGTCAGTCCTTTGTCTTTTTGAAGCAAACTTTATTTTTGTCTCTTTGGCTGCCTTCTAAAATATGAGGATTAACTAGTGAAAACATTACCAGGGGATTGGTCCACGTATGCACAAGGAAGGTAAAAACTGGACTCCTGCTTTCCCACAGATAAAGGAAATAGGGACTCTTAGCCGTCCTGAATGATTGTAGTTCAATAGGATTGGAAAGGGTATTCTTCAACAATCACAAAGACATATGTAAGTAGATTTACATCTCTAAGGAAAAGATAAAGAACTCCCAATGAACATGCGTTCGAAAGACCTGAAGAAAGGGGATTCCAGGAGCTTTGGTGGAGGAAGAAATGTACCTGAAGGTTTGTCAAATTGGAGAGAAGGGACATTAGCTCATCTTAAATTCTGTTTTTTCACAGTGATAACAATCATTCAACCAGTATAAATTTCATCACATCAAATTACATAAACATATGACCATGCCTGGTAATTGGAGCAAGTCCTTAACCCACACAACCACTTGACAGAACACAGATTCGCACATGCGAATTAGGGTTTATATTGGATCTCAAAATAGTTCACACTCAGCATCTTGCTTGATGACCCTTCTTTTTCCATGATTTGATTAGAGAACTTGGATATATGATTATTTCTACTTCAATAAAAATTTGAGCTCAGAATTAGTTTTTAATCCTTTGCCAATTGTGATATTTAATCTATGTGTTATGCCTGTTTTTACCCTCATCCTGGCATAGTTTACAGGCATTTAGATTATATTTATCTGCAGATGACAGGTGAAATTAGGATGACATAATATTATGTATCACATTTCCTCTTGTAACTATGTCTTTGTCTCTATTTCAGTGAGATATTCAGTCCTTGCACATTTATAAGAAGAGGCTAAGAGAAATGAACTCCAAGTTATGGAAGGAGAGGTTAATATTTGCTTTGTGATTATTGTTCTTCATGTATGTGACCTCATTTCTTTTCTCTTTTATTTCCCTTATGGTTTATCTCATGTTACTGTATCTGACTTTGTTCCCTGGAATATTATATTATGATAATTTGTTTATCGAAGGGAAGGGGAAAACAAGATGATTGGAAGGATGTGTGTGTAGGGAAAGTGGGAAAAGAAACATTGGAAGGAGCATCAATGTTCAAGAAGTAATTCACCAATTACCTGATGAATGTAACTGTAACCCCTCTATACATCACCCTGACAATAAATAAATAAATAAATAAATAATAAATAAATAAATAAATGACAATATTATAAAAAAAGTTCTAGGACATCAAATGTCACAGATTAAAACCTCCAAATTCTACACTGCATTCCTGTGTCCAAAGGGAGCTTCATAGCTCAAGATAGTGATGGGGGCAACTTCCTGGGGTCTGGAGTTCATCTGTTTCATTTTTCCATGTTTGCAGTATAAACCCAAGAAACACTAGTAGGCACTATATTTGAGGTAAAACTCAAGGGGGTGACTTATACAAGCAGCACACAAATTCAGTCCAAATCTCAAATCTACCGGTTGGCATGGAAACATGATTTGTTCAGGAGAAAAGACACTGCCAATAAAATATGAAAGCAAATTCAAAGAAGGAAGAAGTATGTGAAATTGAAAAAAGAAACCCACCATTTGGTACTCCAGCTGTTTTTGTGTTTGGTAACTATGGTAACTCATCTTGCAAGCATTTGGGGAAAATGAGGAAATTTAGCTAATGATAACTTGGTTTGAAGTTTGCTCAATGGAGGAAGATATGAAATTCCAAAACTGATTCTTTTGCCCAATAAGCCATAGGTCCTTGGCAATAAAACAATTGGTGAATGAGATCTCTACTTTAATGAGAATGTGAAAGAAACTAAGAATAAATGTCAAATTGCCATAATAATGAGAATTATAATGATATATTTGATATAAGATGTTGATTTTGATATCAGATATTGGCAGACAGAAAATTAATATAAAATGTTAGATACTGCTTCAGAACTGAATACTGATTATAAGAAATCTGATTCTTTTATTATTCCATGTGAAATTTTGGATTGCCTCTTCTATTTCTTTAAAGAATGACATTCGGATATTTTGATGGGTGTTGCGTTGGCAAGATTGCCATTTTCACGATATTGATTCTTCCAATCCAGGAGCATGGGAGGTTTTTCCATTTCCTCAGTTCTGCTTTAATTTCCTGTTTCAGGGTTTTAAAGTTTTCATCAAAAAGGTCCTTTTTATTCTTAGTTAAGATAATTCTTAAATACTTTATTTTCTTTGAGGCTATTGCAAAAGGAGTTGCCTTCCTGATTGTTGCCTCATTCCTCTCACTGTTGGCGTAGAGGAAGGCAGTTGATTTTTGAGGGTTAATATTATACCCTGCTAACTTTCCAAACTTTTGAATCAGATCAAGGAGCTTGGGAGGGGAGTTTATAGGGTTCTTTAAATACAGAATCATGTCGTCTGCAAAGAGGGAAAGTTTCACTTCCTCTTTTCCTATTTGGGTCTGCTTTATGCTTGCTTCTTGCCTTATTGCTCTGGCTAGGAATTGTAATCCTATGTTTAAGTGGAGTGGAGAGAGTGGGCATCCTTGTCTCATTCCTGCTTTTAGAGGGAATGGCTTTAGCTTTTCACCATTAAGTATAATACTAGCTGTGGGTTTGTCATACACAACCTTTATTATACTGAGGAATTTTCCATGGATTCCTAGTTTCTCCAGAGCTTTAACATAAAGGGGTGTTGGATCTTGTCAAATGCCTTTTCTGCATCTATTGAGACAATCATGTGATTTTTGTCCCTGCTCCTGTTGATGTGTTGAATTATATTAATTGATTTGCATATATTGAACCAGCTTTGCCTCTCTGTGATGAATCCTGTTTGATCATAATGTATAATTTTTTTGATAAGTTGTTGTAGACGGTTGGCCAGTATTTTGTTGAGAAGTTTTGCATCGATGTTCATCAACGAAATAGGTCTATAGTTCTCTTTCTTTGATGAATCTCTGGCTGGTTTGGGAATGAAGATTATATTGGCTTCGTAGAATGAGTTTGGCAAACATAATTTTCAATTTTGTTGAAGAGCTGAAGAGTATTGGTGTGAGCTCTGCTTTGAAGATCTTATAGAATTCAGCTGTGAATCCATCTGGCCCTGGGCTTTTCTTAGGTGGAAGGTCTCTTATTGCCATTTCTATTTCAGTGCTTGAAGTAGGCCTGTTTAGTTGCATTAGGTCTTCTTGGTTTAGTGTGGGTATGTTAATATTGGCTAGAAATTCATCCATTTGTTCTAGATTCTCAAACTTGTTGGCATAAAGTTTTGAAAAATATTCCCTCATGATGCTCTGGATCTTGGTAATTTCTGTCGTGATATTATTACCTTTCTCATCTGTGATTTTGTTTATTTTGGTATGCTCCCTTCTTTTTAGGAAGCCTACAGAATGGGAGAAGATCTTCACTAACCATAGAATGGACAAAAGCCTCATATCTAAAATATATCAACAGCTAAAAAAATTGAATCACTCCAAGACTAATCCCCAAAGTATCAACCATCCCATTAAAAGATGGGCCAAAGACTTAAAGAGAGTCTTCTCTGAAGAAGAAATAAAATGGCCTATGGACACATGAAGAAATGCTTGACATCTCTGGTCATAAAAGAAATGCAAATCAAAACAACTCTAAGATTCCACCTCACTCTAGTTAGAATGGCCAGGATCAAGAAAATTAATAACAACAGATGCTGGAAGGGATGTGGCCAGGAGGGATCACTACTACACTGTTGGTGGGAGTGCAAACTTGTTCAACCACTATGGAAAGCAGTATGGCAGTTCCTTAAAAGACTAAACATAGAGCTCCCCTATGACCTAGCAATTCCATTACTAGGCATTTATCCAATCGTCCAGAAATAAGGGCATACTAAATCCACTAGCACAATGATGTGCATTGCAGCACTATTTACCATAGCAAAGATATGGAACCAACCTAGATGTCCCTCAGTTGATGAGTGGAGCAACAAGATGTGGTATTTGAGAACAATGGCATTCCATCCTGCTGTCAGAAAGAATGACATCACCCCATTTGTAAGGAAATGGAAAGACTTAGAAAAAATCTTGTTAAGTGAAGTAAGCCAGACTCAAAGGAACTTAGGCTCAATGGTTTCCCTCATTTGTCATAATCAGTAGAAACCTTGGGTCTCATAGCAGAGATTTGCAATAGAGCAAAACCTGGATACATAAGGCCATACACTATGAAGCTAAATGAAAGGACTTCTAGGATATAGAAACAAAAGCCATATAATGAGTGATTGTTGTCCTTAATGTACTATGTTATCTCTCATCTCTTTTGCTGTCCCTTGGTTATCTCATATTGTTACAGTATCTCACTTTGTTATCTGATATATTGGATATATTTGTATTTGGTTATTTGAAATTGGATAGGGAAGGGGGGAAAACAAGATGAGGGGTGGGTGGGGGGGGAATGAGGACAAAGACATGAGAAAGTGTATCAATATATGTGAATTAATGCACCTTCTATCTTTCGAATATAATGTAACCCTTCTATTAATTACAATAGAAAATATATGAAAAAAAAGAAATCTGATTCTTCTCAACTGTCTTCTCCCATCTTGTTTTCTGCCCAGTCCACTGGAAAAAAAAATGAGCTGTCACTTTCTCAATCTCCCCTTACCTCCTTTTCTAGTAATCTTCAAAGGGAAATACAACTCTGAAACACAAATGAAGATTTTTATGTCTCTTTGTAAGACAAAAGCTAGGGAGAGAAAAGATTCTGATACTATTTATACTCAGAAATAATCTGAGAATGAAATTTGATAATGGAGTCTCCTAATTTAAATGAGGATCCTGTGGGATTTACTCTAGAATTACAGACCACAACATCAACCTAAATGCCTGAGTTTTCTGACTTACATCAATTATCTTTAGGAAGCAAATCAGATGAACAGTTTCATTGGAAAGACTAGAAAAAATCCCCCAGGCACTTCCTAGAATATATAATAATGCTGGTATCATCTGCAGAGAATTAAGCAAACACTTCTATACTACAATACCAAAAAATACTACCATAAGTTACTGATAAAATATCACCAGACAAAAACCAGACTACCCTGAAATTTAAAGACACATAAGAGCCTGCACTTGAATTCAACAGCATTATTGGCCATATTTGGAGAGAAATATTTTGAATTAGCTATGGGACTAATGAGGCCAATGTTTCTTAGTGTCTAATAGTCAAACTGGCTAAAATCTTTCAGTTGGTAGATAATAATATATTATTATATTATGACAAACAATTATAAAATACAGTTTACCCTGGAAACAGGGTGGGAAAATATTGTCATTCTGGTTAAAAGTATGATGATACAGAAACTAAAGTAGCTTGTTTGACTATAGTGCCTATTTTGCAAGTCTACTACCTTATTTCTTTAGCATACATTGTTTTCCTCATTTTAACTTAGGCATAACATCCACATTATAGCACCAGTTAAATGCTATGTGCAATTGTAGAGGGAGGAAGAAGCGGAAAACTCAGATATAAGATTCTCATAATAGATTAGCATATCTGGTCTGGATTTAAAATGCAATGCTCAGATCTCAACCTCTTGATTAGCTAGAATTAGATATGTGAACTGTTAGTTCTAAGCTTCAGCCTCATCATTTTCAGAGCCTCATGATCAAAACAACATTCAGGCACAAAATGTGATTCTTGGTAGCAGAAGGAAATTCAAACTAAATTTCTCTGTAAAAGCCACATCTGTGCTAAAGATTCTTTAGAGGGATTGATTAAAGTGTTTGATTGTGGAGAGACATCCTGTTGCTGATGAAAAGCCAAAATGGGCTCTCTTCAGTTCCTTTAGAATCCATTTATGAACTGCGGTACCACACAGAAGATCTTTGAGATGATTAGATAGCTGAGTAGCCAGTTAGCTTCCACCTATCCTAAAGCTAAGCATTCTAGAACATCTAAAATGTGTAAAACAGATTTGCCCAATATGCTAAAATCCCCCTAACTGATGCTACCTCCAGTGTTTAGTGAATGAATAGATTTATGACTCCTTTTTTCCTTTGGACTGGAAGCTCCTGTCATGTCCTCCATAGCGGAACACATCCTTCAGAACTGCCTGAATCCATGTTCCTAGGCCATTTTCACTCATCTATGGCACATAAACTTACATGCCACATGTAGTATAGAAACAAAAATAAAATAAGAACAGAAGCCAAGGACTCCTCTTGGAAACTGTCTCCTAACTGACCAATGACCTTAGGAGTTTGAGGAACAGAGTAGATAATATGCCTTTAAATAATAGAAATTGCTTTGCACAGAATTGACCTGCAGAATGCTGTTTCACAAAGATCCTATAGCTGGGCTTAACCAGTGCATATAGCACTTTGAGTCACCCTGTGTTGCATTTATATGTAGCATATGCTATACCCATATCTAGATCCATATCCATAGGGCTAAATACTGAAATTCATGCTTGATGTCAATTGTATTAAGATTATCTTCTCTGTCAAACTATATTCTGTCAGTAGAGTTGTAAAGAAAAGAATGCAACCAGTGGTTGGTCTTTCTGGTTTTGATAAATTTTAGATATTTGTCTGTGTTCTGTGGAACACCGTTTTTTCCAAGTAGATATGCCTGGACATGTTTGTCAAGTCTTTACAAAGAACAGTCAGTTCATCTTTGCCCACTTCTTTCTTCCTTAAACATAGTACTGAAGTTTACCTTTTCACAAAGAGAGGAAAAAGCAGGCTTTCATGCACCAGCAGACAGATTATATTGCAACTGCCCTTGCTATCCCTATAACATTCTCTGCCCCAAACAAACCATCAGTTTATTTCAGATTCCTCAGATAGTATTATGCTGTCCACTCTAATATTTGCCAGGTTGGGTACGTGTCAAAAGAAATGCATTTTAACCTACTATGAACCTATGAAGCTGGACTCTGGTGGCTCATGCCTGCAATCTTAGCTATTCAAGATGTGGACATCAGAGGATTGTGGCTTGAAGTCACTCTAGGCAGGAAAGTCCATGAGACTCTTACCTCCAATAAACTACTCAGAAAAACATGGAATTGGTGCCGTGGCTTAAGTGGTAAAGTGCTAGCCTTGAACACAAAGAAGCTCAGGGACAGCACCTAGGCCCATAGTTCAAGCACCAGCTTCAGAAAAAAAAAAAGTAAGGCCTACTTCTTTAGTATTAAAAAATAAAAAATTTTGACATCAAAAATTCATTTTTTGCCAGTCTGGGGCTTGAGCTCAGGGCCTGAACACTATCCTTGGACTTTCTCAAGGCTAGAGCTCTACCACTCGAGCCTCAACACCACTTCTGGCTTTTTATTTCCTAGTATGTGGTACCGAGGAATCAAACCTGGGTCTTCGTGCATGCTAGGCTGGCACTCTACTACTAGGCCAAACTCCTGACCCCAAAATTCATTTTTTGTTGGACACTGGAACACAATTAAATTATTTGTGCATGAGTACATACAGGTGTGTGCTTTTTTATCACAAAATTTATTAGAAAAATAGTGGTTTTGAAAGTCTAGCATCCAGTGAGAACTACACAACATTGCAGCTGGAAATGTTTCTTCAAATTGTCAGAACCATTAAATCTTACACATGCACAAAATAACTAGTGCTTCGGTCATAGAATGCAAAAGGGGATGGGGACCACATGGATTAACATTTTAAGTACTCATCACATTCATTAAGATACAGCTTATTTCCATTAAACTTAAATACAGAATGATGAAATTATCTGCTTATATCAATTAGCTACTGTGGTTGATTAGTGTTTATAAGAAAATAGAAAACAAACAGATAAAATGTATATTAAATATCAAATTTGTGAGGATTCTCACAGAAAAAAT
Organism: Megascapheus bottae; assembly: GCF_031878675.1. Taxonomy (NCBI): domain Eukaryota; kingdom Metazoa; phylum Chordata; class Mammalia; order Rodentia; family Geomyidae; genus Megascapheus; species Megascapheus bottae. Next base: position 25,005,083 of record NC_143515.1, read on the forward strand.
CAATAGGTTTGAAAGTAGATTGAAAGAATCCACCTGAAGCCCAAAGCCCAAGTAAGGGTATTATTTGTTCTCATTTGGAAGCAACGACTTGACAGTTCCCTGTGAGGAAATTAAAGTCATAATGCAGAAACAGAATGAGTTTATCAGCTTCAGTGCCTGAGGTCATAGTCTGCTTTGCAAACCCATGTTCTACCAGGACTGATCTGGCAGCCTAGATTTTGTGAACTGTTCTCTGGGAAACAGGGGCACCAAAACATGAAGGTCTTATTATTTTTCTTCAGTGCTGTTATTATTTCTCATGAAAAGCATTAAGATGTATTGAGAATGGTTTTTGATGCTTTGGAGCTTCTAGGGAATGCTAGAATGACGAGATTGGAGTTCTTTCAAGCATCGTGAAGTATCAACATAAAACATCATCGCTGGAATTGCAGCCTATATGTGTATGATGCAGAAATAAGAATAGAAAATAAGGTTTCAGTTATATTATACAACCTAATTCAGTAAAGTGATTGGAAGTGATGGAACACAATAGAGCGACACAGAATAGTGTGTCTCGATGCCAAAAACACACCATTAGAAAATAAAATTTAATGAAATTCTATATAAAACATAAAAAAAATATTGATCTAGTGAAATGTGGATGGAATGTTTTTGTTAGGAGAGAACATGGATATTTTGAATTAAAGGGGAACTAGACCGGTGCTTTATATTTCAACATATAAAGTTTTTAAACATGAATTCTCATTAAGTGTAACCATTTATTAATGCAATGATAAAGTTTTACAATGAGTTTTGTGGTAGAAAAGACAAATTAATAATGTATGGCTCATCTATCTGCGCGAGTGTTCAAAAGAAGGTATTCAAGCCATTACACCACTACCACTCATAGGTAATAGACACTGAGATTGAAGGTCAAATGGAATAGATTAATAAAGAGCCTAGTTCTGAAATGCAGGAGAGGTCATTGTACCAACTCAGAGTAGTGCAGATTTCCAGACTGCTAAGAGAAGAAAGGTGTTTGAGTAATCCTGGAATGACAAGAGAGGTATGGGGCTAACGGAACCTGGAGAAAGCTCATTGCCATAAGATAGATTATCATCTGAGAGGATGTGTCCTGGGGAATGCAGCCAACGAGGCAAGGGGAAGGGAATATTAACTGATTTCCTTCTCTTTCTCAAGTCAAGTTTCTGCTGTTTCCATTCATATCCCGGAGCAAATATCACTGCGAAGGAGTCAGAAGATCAGCCAACAAGCACTGATACAAAAATGCTGTGGTATAAGTCCCTCCTCTTCATGCATTTTATTGTATTGGTATTAAGAAATGGGGCCTGCAAGTGATAAATAGGTCTGATGTCTCCTTGAGTAGTAGTAAGGCCAGGAAAAAAAAGTTCATAGAGCTTTTGAATTACTTGCCCTTTTTTCCTATACCATGTGAAGACATAGCCCCCTTCTCTTCAGAGGAGGCAAACATTACATTTGTCTTATTTACAAGTTTCCCACCGTTAAGTATTTAGCAATAACTTTGCAAATTGATTAATTCAGGAAAGGATGGACAATTTTTTAAATACATAGAGGTATCAAGTGTTTAAATATTTCAAATGGTGATAAAACTGATGTTTGACATATGAACAACATGTGCTAAAAGGATATATCTACCTAACTCCAAGTATAGAGAATATTACTGCTTCTTTTGTGCTAATGGTGTTACATTATAATAAAATCATGGCAAGTTAAAATGTGGAGAGTAAAACTACATCTCATGATTATAGATTTGACTGGCAGTAGAGTGCCACTACCTTGTATAATGAGGGTGTATGGTCTTATCAATCACTAACCTGGGAAGAGATCAAAATCAAAATGTCAGGTCTGATTTATCATAAGAAACACGGAAAAATGCCTGTGTGCTAATAGAAAGAGTCCATGTGATCTTTAGCACAAATGTCATCCCTGCTCAGTTCTCTGACTAATGATCATGTAGCTAAGCCCCATGTAGAGTGTTATCATTGAATATAAAATTAAGGCTTGCTTCCTGCTGGTGGCCCTATTTAGAATTTAGGAGGTGAGGACCAGTTGGAAGAAGTAGGTAATTGGTGAGTTGCCCTAGAGAGATACAGGTTGTTCCAGCTTTCTTCCTATTTCTTCCTTTGTTTTGTGGCTGCCATTATGTGATTCAATTTCCCCTACCTGTTCTCTCAAATATTTTCACCATGTTCTCAGCACAACAAGCAGGAGAAATAGTCAACTATAGACAGAAATGTCTGAAATTGTGAGTCAGAATTATTTTTTTGTATATTCTGAGTTATCAGAATATTTGACACAACAACCAAAAAAACTAAGAGTATCAACAATCTTGGAGGAAATCATCTTCAAAGTTTTGCTTCTTTTGTTAGTAAATAGTTTGGGTCATCATATTCTCTTATTGTGAGTTAAGATATGACCGCCAAATAGATGAATCTCAAGTTAGCCTAAATTTCGCTATATACATATGATAAATTGAAGGTATAGGAGAGGACTATATACAGCCTATTGATGAAGAAAATAATTATCAGAAAGAGGAAATGATGTTTCCAAGATCAAAGCATTTATTCATTAGGGATTCTTCCAGGTTCTTTCCAGCACTAGATATGCAGATGTATATATATTATATTGTTAAAATATGTCTTTGGATATGACAATGTTATCTATTGAAGGTTAGAAACTAAAGCGATCAATCTCATTTTGGGTATGAAATGGATGGATTTTCAGGGGATTGCACTGATTGTCAGTTCACTCCTTTCCAAATCTGTTTTCTGTACTTTAGGTTTGGGAATGAAAAGAAAGAAGGATTTGGTATTTGCTGGAAAACAAATTCAGGAGCTGGTTTAATATTTTAGAAAATCACTTATCTTTTACAATAAAGAATGCAGAGTAACTGTGGGCAAACATCTGATTCTTGGCTAATATTTTAAAGTACAGAATTTTAAAAAAACAAATTGTTAGTCTATTTTGGCAAAAGGAGCCAAAAATTCTGAATACAATTTTAATCACTTTGTTGCAAACGTTGTTCAGAAACTCATTGTTTTCCTTCATGCTGGGAAACAACTGAGAATTAGTTGACTGTCCTAGGGAAATGTCAGGGCAAATTCTACCCCTAGAAGAGAAATCATTGCAAGGATAATTTCCCCTCATCACCTGAGAGGGAAGTATGACATTAATTGCCAATCATTTCCATCCATTAGAAGGAGAAAAGAGAGCTTTCTGATGAGCGTCTAGAGAGCCACTACCCTTTAAAAAATAATCAACTAAAATGTGTTATTTATCATGTGGATATTACTGTTAAGTGTGAGAACCTTATAAAGCAGAGCTATGGCTTATGTTCTAACTTCTTGGTCTTTTCTCATCAGACAAAACAAATGGTATTCAAAGGTAACAATAGCCATCCTAGTGTGTGTGTGTGTGTGTGTGTGTGTGTGTGTGTGTACATATATTCATGAAAGTAAGTTGACAGCTTGCAATATACTTGAAACTTGCAATGATCACGTGAATCTGATTCTGTGACATTTCTTCTCAACTCCCTCATAAAAGAACACACAACACAGCTTCTAACTGCTAGCTCAATCTGTGTGGCATTATCAAATTTTTGATAGAACCGAGCTTTTATGATTTTTAATGAGGTCAAGTAGTACACAAACAAGGATTCTTCTTTAGGAAGATGAACTGGAAGGTACTCTAAATGCAGTATAGTAATATACCAATGAAAATTATTCAAAAGAATAATTTGGTTTTATGTGTTTTAATCTAGTTTACATGTTCAGCATAATGAGGGTTTCCAACTGAATTATTGAGAATTTTGGAAATCAATGGGAATATTGTAATTATTGTATTTAGATCAAGATGTGTTTAAACTAAATTGGGACGAGTGTCACTACTATCTTAACTAACTAGGCTTGCCAAATGGATTTTTACTTATTGTGTATTTATTTACTAGGCTTTAAATATTACTGGAATGTCACTTTTAGGAAGAAGAAATGGCTGCTACCAGGAAAATCCCCCTTTTGATATCTGGAGTTCTTGCAAGTAGATCACATCAGATCTTTTACACTGGCATTGGCATGAAACTTGAAATGATCATGTAAGTCAGGTGATGATGAGAGAAACTTTACATCAGGAAGTAGCTCTACCAGACTGCAAAATGGTAGCTTTGGTTGAACAGGTGTCTATCCAGAAACTGTAAATCAGCTTTAAAAAATCCAATGAATAAGCTTGAACAAGACAGAATCTAAGGAGAAATGTATGGTTAAACCTGAAAAATGAATATCCTCAAACAATTGTTTTTTTCTTTCTATTATCCCATTTCTTTCTTCTGTACGGGAATTCATCCAATCTTTATTGCAGTTAATCTTTAGTATATCAAATTTGCATGTGACTGCATTTATACATTTTTCCTTTTCAGAAGAAAAGGGGAAATAACCCAAGTGAATATTTGTGAATGTATCATGTTGTAGTTGCTACCTCAAATATATCACATTTACTATTTCATACTTTTTTTTACTATTAAAGTATATTAAGAAATATGGGCTGCCACTCTGTTGGCAGGAACGCAGGAGTAGGAAGCACAGTGAATAGAATGAGCAGGTGTTGGATGACAGATGCAGAACCATCCATCTTGATATTTCTGGGGAAACATAAATCATTGGGGAATTTCAAATAGCAATGCATTATCTCCTTGTTTTGGAAGTTCAGTGCATTTCGGGCATTTCATGGCTTTTTTTGATAATTTTATGTCAGCTGGTTTGGAGACCATCTCATACTGATTTGTTCACTGTCATATTGTTAAATTTTGCCAAGCATTAATGGGGCAGAGAGCTGAGCTACTATGTTTTGGAATTATTGAATTATATTTATCATTTGAAAACAGAGTGACAAATGGACTGTGAATTATGAATCCAGGAACAAATCTGAATCATTCCCATCACATGTTTTTTTTACATAAGACTTACCAGAAATATTTGTTGAATGGTGAACGGAGCATTATTTTCAATTAAATGGATAGATTGCTTTAGTTTGTGTCATACTCCCTCATTGGAATGAACTTGCTATTCTCTCTCCAGTTGTTTGGATCCACTGTGGTTGTCCTTTGAATTTTATGTAAGTTATTCTTCTAGAAGAAAACATTCACTAGCTATAGCCAAAAGACAAGTAACACTCTCTTCATTATATTAATATAACACATATATTTTGTATTGCTGTTTATTTACATGCATTTTCTCTTATATGATTAGAGAAAATACTTTGCAGAAAAGAGTAGGTATTTATTTACTACACTCTTTATCATATTACATAAATGCATAGATTCCCTAATGCATAGACTGTTAAATGGGTCAAAATATATATGGTCTCTGTAGCCCAGAATTCCCAGGCAAATACCTTTAAATAAATGTGAGGTATGATTAAACTCACTATCACTTGAAATGATATTTGATCTAATAAGTTATCATCTAGTTGAAAAGACTTTGTTATAATTGACAGTAAAATAATCAGAGTTGGGAACAGTAGTTAGAGCAAGTACCTTTGCAAATGCAATTGTAGAACTAACATTTAATCCGATTTGCCCAAGATGATGGAGTGTGAAACTTGGAGCTTTATAGTAAGAATAGAAATTTAGATAGAAATAAAGAATGAAGGTTTTATCTCATGTGCTAGATACAATGGTGTTCCTGGCCAGATAGTCCTTCTGCATTGCATTCTCTTAACATAATAGCTTATAGAATGTCTACTACCTGTGGTCTGATTCTCATCTTTTCTTCTCTGGTTTACTTAATCTCATAAGCCAGTCTCCAACCTTATAGCCACATGATAGCTGCATATGTGAAATTGTGTTCAGATTATTCATCTACTTGGGAATTTCAAGTTATAGCCATTGCATTCTTATTTTGTCTCTAATTTCAGTTCCTGGAATCTAAGAATGTTTCACTAGTCTTTTTCTCATTACAGCATGCCTCAAGATAATGACTTTTCTTCTAGGAAAAAATTCTTTATGGATACTGTTCTACTCATCTGGAAAACACTATTTAGGAAAAATATTATTATTCTACTTGGGATATTCATATTTTAATTAAACATGATTGCATTTATGATTAAATAGACTACCCCCTCTATTCTTGCTCCATTTTTCAAAGATTCCCTTTTCCAGGGAACTATATAAACTGTGAAAACAGAACATGTCTCATTCATCCTCAACACTGAATAAATTTGTGTCGCATAAATACAAGAATCAATATATAAAGAAGGGAAAATTATTTTCAGAGAATGAGACAAGACCTTAAGGATGAAAGGCAACTTTAACTGCCAAAACCACTTGGTGAGCAGCTATAAATAACTTAGGTTCTATTTCTTAAAAATAATCTTTTTAATGTGTGGGCTAGCCATTCCATAGCAGGACATGTCTATACAGAGATAACTAATATGCTATGATCATTAGATATCGTCACCCCCTTAAATAGGCTATGTATTTTCTATAAAATCTCACTTACAAATTGGGCTGTTTATCATATTGCCTTATAGTACACCTTCTAACAGACCTAATGCTTCAATATATTGAATCCTACCCAAATTGTCTAGCTCAAATTGAGTTAGTGACAGCACGTGTCACACACACTTTCTTTAACAAATTGCATTAGTGTTTCTATAGTGACACATTTAACAAATTTAAAGTTAGTGAGCCAGCAAGGCAAGTGGCTCAAAGCACAGCCCTGGGAATGGCCTATCAAAATTGATTAGTGAATTGTAGCATGATCTGTCTTGGTCTTTAACATTCAACAATGGCATCTAGCTACATTTTAAACATTATTGTTTCTCACAGAAAGAAAAATTCAATTGTAAAAGCTTAACTAGAGGCCTGTAATATCTGCAACGTCAGGTCAGTCTCAACTCTCCCAGCATCAAATATTTCCCAGGGTAAATGTTAGTGATCAAACATAGCAGAGTGGGCTCTGAATCACAAACCATAGAGCCTTTCCGAAGCTCCTAGAATTTATTTTTGAAGAAGGGAGAGGAAAGGGGAGGGGACAGGAAAGAATACAGAGGGATGAAAATAATCAAAGTACAATAAATGCATGTGAGAGAATGTCATTATATGAAAAACTTTAGGATGCACATTTTAATGTGTTGTTGAAAAAATAGCTACATATTTACAATGAAGTAAAAAGAAGTCGTAGAAGATAGAGAAGTTATTGCCTAGTACTGCTGAATCATCTGTAGAGATTTTCCAGGAAACTGGTTAGCAGTCCTTCAACATTTGATTGTGAAAGGAGAGATTACTGTACTATAGAATGGAAAGAAGCAAGATGGGTACACAAGTACTCCTGAATCCATGGTGAATGATTAGTAGCATGTATGCCTAGATCAATCATAGGCTGATTACAGATGAACAAAGAAGCACAAGTCACCCTTCTTTTTGTTTTCTAGTTTATTTTGCTATATACTGTGTACTGAGGAATAGCTCATAACTCCATCCAATTCAATTCTAGAGCCTATCTGAGGCAACAGCATCTATTCAAAAGAAAAACTCAGAAATTCTCACTCTATGTTTAGTTTATTATCAAAGAGAAAATTGAAAAGTTAGAAAATAATTTCTTTGAATAAGCCTCTAGAAAAGAAGAGATATTATCTTGTGCTGTCTAGTATCTCACTTTGTTATCTGATATATTGGATATATTTGTATTTGGTTATTTGAAATTGGATAGGGAAGGGGGGAAAACAAGATGAGGGTGGGCGTGGGGGATAGGGAAATGGGGACCAAGACATGAGAAAGGGTATCAATGTATGTGAATTAATGCACCTTCTATCTGGCGAATATAATGTAACCCTTCTATTACTTACAATAAAAATATATGGAGGGCCGGGAGTTTGGCCTAGTGGTTAAAGTGCTTGCTTAGCATGCACAAAGACCCGGGTTCAATTCCTTGGAACCACATATATACAAAAAAGCTGGAAGTGGTGCTGAGGCTCAAGTGGTAGAGCTCTAGACTTGAGAAAGTCCAAGGACAGTGCTCAGGCCCTGAGCTCAAGCCCAGGACTGGCAAAAAAAAATATATGGAAAAAAAGAAGAGATATACCTGTCTGAAGTGCAGTCTACACTCAAAATCCAACATATTTCCATCTCCCAAACCTTTCTCTGTGTTTCACTATCTGTCTCTTTTATCTGTTTCTGTCTACATCTTCCTCCCTCCCTCCCTCCCTTCCTCCTTCTTTCTCCCCACCTTTGCTTTCTGTCTTACAACACACACACACACACACACACACACACACACACACACACACACACACACACTAAAACAATAGATGTGCATTATTTCTCTAACCTTGGAAGAATTCACTTGATGGGCACTTGAATAGTCTTATGTGACCATTCACATGAACTATTTTTTTAGGGAACCATGATAAAAACTAGACTTACATTATTTTTCTCATGTGATTGTGTACTTGGCATTCAATGGCAAAATTGGTAGGTATTATTCCTGTGATTGGATCGGTCTCTGGCAGCAGTGTAAAGGGACTGTCAATCCATGCAAATGCTTAATACAGTTCATCCCAGTCACTGTGCCATTGCTCTTTGGCCATGGAGCACCATTTTGGACATGTTCCATGTGTCACTTGAATGTGAGCTCAACTCATCTCACATCTGGGTCTGATACCCTGCTTTGTAGATCTTTCTCGATCTATGCTCTTACATTAATTTCTGATTTCACTTAAGGACCACAATCAGCTTCTCACTGTCCTGAGAGGAAAATTGACATTGTTTCTTGGTGTTCATCTTATTGGTGGCATATTCCATCAATCTTTCTTGCACCTAGGTTTAACTCAACACAGAATACAACACTCAAAAAAATTTCCTCTTAGATTGTTGAATGTATTATGTCCTTGTGTCATAATGATATTTAGGAGTATAGGTTTATTATTTTTATATTTTATTTTTATTTATATATGATAAGTTTCATAAATATGTTTTGATGGTTATCCTTATTTGATTACTTTCCTTTCAAAAGTCTTGAACTTTTGGAGATGAAAGCAAAACATATTTTCTCTGGGTGATGTTAAATTTCTCTTTGATAGCTAGTCATTGGAGAAAAGCACAAAGCAAGTGAAAATGTAGTAAAAGCAGTTGTCAGAAAATTTTTGCTTGCTATCGGCTGCTTCATTTCAGAACAGGTAATCTGAGGCAGCAGATATTCAGTAGAGTACAGCTTCCATCATAATATCAAGCAAGAGCCAAAGCATGGTACCAAGGCATGGTGATTGTAGCTATTCAAGAGGCATCTGTAAGGAGATAATGGTTCAATGAAAAAGTGAGTGAAATCACCATCTCAGCCATCATGTTGGGCATTGTAATATGTGTCTACAACTTTAACTCTATAGAAGGCATAGAAGGAAGGATCATATTCTGAGTTAAACCTGGGCAAGACTGTGGCTACCTGAACAGCAGGTGCTGCTATGGAAGCATTTTTCAAGCTGGGGAGCACTTGCATAGTGCAAGTGAGAACCTGAACTAAAACTTTAGCAATTTTAAGAGGAGAGGAAGAAAGGAGCCACCAGAAAGAAGGAAGGGAGGGAATGAGAGGGGGGGAGGGAGTGAGGGAGGAAGGAAGGAAGAAAGGAGGGAAAGAAGGAGAAAGCAAGCAAGAATAAGCAAATGAGGGAGTAAGGTGAAGCTATTTTAGTGTATGTATTCAGATAGATATGATGCTTTATTTTGTTCAAATTCTTAAGTTAGACCAGTTGATTTCTTGTGTTATTTCATTTAAGGAACAAAGTCCAAGAGAATAATATAATGCAACTGAGCCTATTTAACAGATGCACAGCTCCATGAAATAGAAATCATTAGAACTATTCACTTGTCTTAACTATTCAAGCTTAGCAGTCATAGACTGAAAAACTCATCATAAGCACCACAAGTAGAATTCTGACTTTGGGGGAGATAATAGGGAAAAGAAAACAAGCACAAAAAACATAGCAGGACACAGAAAGCAGCCTATTCTTCAGAGAATCAGTGATCAATCACAGGGATGAGTTCTTGTCTTCTTGCTCAGTCATAGTGCCTTCTTCTCTTTTGAACACCCTTTGCTCTTGAGGCATGTCTAATACTGAGAGCTATTGTTCAGTTTGATCATGAGAAACCCTTCCTCAGACTTCTTTTACAAATGTTGAGGGGCCCCAAAGAAAAGAAAAAGCGTGAAGGACAGGCCCACACATTCTGATTGACTTTCTCAGCTAGTCTTTTCTTCTTAAATTGATAATTTTTCTAACACAGTCTTCATTTATGTACATAAATGATATTTTCCGGTATAAACAAAGTTTTGCTTCTTTGTCTTTTAAACTAATTTATCTCATGGCTAACTATCCATGATAAAGGGAACACTCAATGGTCTGCCATGCTATATGAAAAGAATGTCCTTTGAACAAAGGGCCTACAAATAGCTATAGGTCATTCTAATGCTACAACATGGAAGAGGTTTTTTTTGTTGTTATTTGTTTTTTTGCCATTCCTGGGGCCTGAACTCAGGGCCTGAGCACTGTCCTTGGGCTTTCCTCATTGCGAGTGCTCTACCACTTGAGTCACAGCACTGCTTTCGGCTTCAAGTAATTGAACCCTGGTCTTCGTGCATGCTAGGCAAGCACTCTACCACTAAGCCAAACTCCAGGCCCAGAAGAGGTTTCATTCTGTTGTTGAAGGGTCATGTTCTTATTCTTTGCCTCTAAAGATACCTATTTACTGACAGACCATTGAGTGTTCCCTTTATCATGGTGGTTAATTGGAGATAAGAGTCTCAGGAACTTTCCTGTCCTAGCTGGCTTCATACAAGGATCCTCAGATCTCAGTCTTCTGAGCAGCTTGGGTACAGATGTGTCATTAGCCCTGGGGTTGCTCCATTCAATGCTTCTTAGTTGTTGTTGTTGTTGTTGTTGTTGTTGTTGTTGTTGTTGTTCTTCTTCTTCTTCTTCTTCTTCTTCTTCTTCTTCTTCTTCTTCTCCTCCTCCTCCTCCTCCTCCTCCTCCTCCTCCTCCTTCTTCTTCCTCTTCCTCTTCCTCCTCCTCCTCCTCCTTCTTCTTCCTCTTCCTCTTCCTCCTCCTCCTCCTTCTTCTTCTCCTTTTCCTCCTCTTCCTTTCTCCTCCTCCCCCTCCCTCTCCCCTCCACTTCCCCTTCCTCCCTCTTCTCCTCCCCCCTTCCCTTCCCTTCTCCCTCCCGTTCCCTTCCCCCACCCCTCCCTGTCCCCACCTTCTTTCCTCTTCTTCCTCCTCCTCTCCTCCTCCTCCTCCTCCTCTTCCCACATTTTGATAAATTCTTTAGGAGGACAGAGAAAATATACTTCATGACCTTTCCCCTCCCTCAGTTTTATTTACATCATTGCCATTTTCTGAAATGATCTTTCAAGATTTCCTCATCAGTTTTCCTGCAGCAATTTCATGCATACATAGTCTTTCCAGAAGCCATTGGCACAATTCAAATAGTTCAAAAGACTTGAGGTTACAATGTGCTATTTACCCTAAGAGGTTGAATATGAGATAATATATTATTTTCCTGCATTCTTTAAATGGATTATCTAGACATTGAGTTTAAATACAGTCATGATCACATGATGCTTAAGGGTGTGGATATATTCTAAGAGTTCCTCCCCTAGGCATTTTTATCACTGTACAAACATCTCCCAATGTACTTACACATAAATGGTGTATCAAGTGTCTCAAAGTGGCCTATACAATGTTTAAAAGAGGTAGAAAGACACTCCTGGAGTAATGTAGCATACTACTTAATCATATAAATTTTTTTGAATTAGTACACTATAAAATAGTGATGCAAGAATAGTATATTAAATACAGTGACCAGCAAGAAGCTTATTTCTTATATCAAATTCTAAACATAATATAATTGTACATGGCTAGAACAACAATAGGCTTGTTAACAGTTACATAATAACAAGTAGGTGGGTTCTGTTATTTCTGTACTTTGATACTATGATGGGCACTATGTCATTTAAACCTTTGGAATTGTTGAGCTAAAATGTAATTCATAAACCATAGGTATACATGTTGCCAACTAAATACAAAATATTGTATTATAAGGAGGTAACAATCTTATGGCTGACCTAGAAAGAGGATGAACTAGGCTACGGAATTAGTTTCAACATCTGCCTTTCTGAGCACTGTATTCTGTTCCCTTATGGATAAAGATTCTTTATAAAGAGCCTGTAGTGGCCTTATCTTCTCCCATGGCAGCTCTCTGTCTCCTTGGAAGCTCTTTTCCCATTGGTAGATTACTGCTCTGTCTGGTATTTGTTTGATTTCTGCAAAAAACTCATTTTCTCAAAAAGAAATTCAATGAAGCAAAACGAATTCTAAATGTCACAGCTGACAATTAGTAGGGTGACCTTTATCCAGTCACTCTCCTGTTCTTGGTCTCACTTTCACTACTCTATAGCACCAAACATATTCTACAGTCCAGTGATTTCTTTAAAATGGTAATTTTTGGTGGTAAATTTGACCTTTAACATTTAGTTGGAAAGGTTGGAGTGTTCACAGCTTATGCAATTTTTGTTATGAATAGCTTTCATCTTGAAACTACTAAGTGACAGGCTTCAACTTGTGGTCAAGCATGTGTTGAATCTTGATGATAGGTTTATATACCCACAGCAAGAATTAAATGAATCTATTCCTAATTGATAAAATAATGAGTACATGCATTCTGTTGGAATATTATGTCAATGAATGAAACAGACATTGTCAAGATGAGTGGAATTTTTGTTCTGTATGAGGCCATGCATAGGCTAAATTACACACCAGATCAAGGCATTGCATCACAAGTAGACTGGATTTCAGCCAAAGCCATCCTATTACTGACTTCATATTCTCCAAATACAAATGTAAAGCACATTCTTCATTATCAGTTTACTGGAGAAAATTTGGAGGAGATGTGTACTCATTCCTCCCTGTTGTTTTTGCTAGTTGTTTGGGATAGAAGGCCTCTCCCAACATGCAGCACTCTGTCCTTGAAAGTTCCTCTACTGTAGCAGCAGGCCTGGGAAATCTGAGGATTTATCTGTCATAACTACTCCATGATCAGCTCCATGTTTATAGCCAGTCTTGTTTCTTTATTACTTCCTCCTTCTCCTCCAGTGTCTGTAGTGAATTAATCATGATTCCTTCATAACAAATGAAGTAACAGATTGCAAGATAACAACTACAAATACACCGCCCTGTTCTACTAATGACTCATATGTTGTTGGCAGCAGTGAAGGGTCTCTAGTTACCCTATTTCCTGAAACACACTGAGATCCTAGAAGGGACAAGGTTCACCTAAGAACCTCTTCATCCAGGTAGGTGTATCTCTTGAAATTATTTCCAGTACAGAGAGAATCCCAACCCCTGGACTTGTCTGCTACCAGAAAGTTACTTGCTCTGAAAATGATTAGGTATTAAAACTGTCTAAAATGATCTTAGCTAGACCTTTTATTTTCCCATATGATATTATAAAGCTGAATTTGTACTTCTTCCTTACCAGAGACTGTTGTACACCTTATGCACTCTATTTTCTATGTGTACCAATTGGAAGAATTAAAATCACTTCAAACTCGGGCTTTTCATTCTTTCTATACACTACTACATTCTTAGGCTCAAATTTTAGAAGTTTTTCCTATATAATGCTAAGGTCAATAATTAATAGTAGTTTGCTTTTAAGATGTGTAAGAATTATTTCCAATAATTAATTTGGACAGAGCTAAGGATTTGGTTTTCTGTGTGCCTGTACTCTGCTCCAGGACTTCTAGATTCTAGGTTTGATTACATATGTGTTTACACATATACGCACACACACACACATATATATATATAAAAACATAAATAACAGATAAATAACATATAAATGCATATTGTATTTATATTATATGTAAGTACACATATATCAAGATACATACATATATTTATATCTAAGAGGAATCATAGTAGGGTGTATAAGAACCACAAATAAATTTCAATCCAGACTTCAAGGCTCAGCCTTGTCTTACTATACTCATCTATAAAATAGAGATAATAGAATCATTTCTAGCACCTTTTCAACATAATACTAGAGTTTGAGAAATAATTTAAAACAATTAAGTGGACTAATATATATATATATATAAGTAGAGTAATATAAATTGTGCAGTGAAAGTATTAGAATTCAAAATATGAGTCCACATTCATTATCTTATTTATCTAAGCAGAATTTTGAAAAAATCTTTGGTTGCTAGCCACATTTTGAAGATGTCAAAACTGAGAGTGACTAGAATAATCAAGTCAATTATAAGAGTCTATGAGTTAATATAAGTTAAGATTAAGGTATATTATGTCAATTTGGTTCAATATTTGTAAACTATTGATTCCCTACTACTCCCCCAATAGGTCATGAGCTATACAAAAAATCAGTCACTGAATTTGCACCATTCCACATTCCATACCACAAATTTATTAAATCTTATTGTTTTTCCACATCCTCAGTGACACATCTATTTTGTCTTCTTAAAATAATGTCTACGCAAATAGGCTTGTGGATATATCTAAATTGTTTTGTGATCTACATCTTACTAATGATCACTGTTGTAGAATATTTTCCAATACTTGGCATACCAATACATACACATATATGCACACATGTACCACTTATATATCTATTTTGAAGATATTTACTCATCCTTTTGTGTATTTCACTGCTGCTACTTTGTTTTCCTGTTATAGGTGATTTCTGGTCTTAACTTATGAGGTAGAAAGTTTGCAAAAATGTTCTATGTTCTCCCACTTTAAATGTTGGCTTTTTCCTCTTTGATTTTTGTTTAGTTGTACAAAAATGTAACAGTTTTAGTCCCATTGTTTATTTTTTTGCAGTTTCCTAAGCATTTGGTGTTATAAAATTATTAAAGACCATTGTCAAGGAATTTTGTGTTCATAATTCTTCTAAAAGTTTTAAAATTCTAGGTTTTACACACGTCTTTAAACTATTTCAAGGTGTGTGTGTGTGTGAGAGAGAGAGAGAGAGAGAGAGAGAGAGAGAGAGAGAGAGAGAGAGAGAAAGAGAGAGAGAGAGAGAGACAGAGAGACAGAGAGACAGAGAGAATGAGAGAATGAGAGAGAGAGAGAGAGGAGAGATAAGAATTCAGTTCTCAATTTCAATCATTTTTATATGGATATATAAGCTTACCAGCAACACTTGCTTTTTTTTCTTGGCAGATATTTTCTTTGTTTTCTTAATTTTATCTCATTGTAAAGGGATTACAATTCCGTAAGTAAGGTAGTGAGTAGATTTCTTTTCCAGCAGTATTATCCCCTCTGTCATTTTCTCTTGCTTCCTTTACTTCCTTTCCCCACCCCCTAACAAGTTATGAAGTTCATTTCTTGTGTTCTGTGTAGTGAGTATCACTGTCTAGTTGGTTCAACCATTGTCCCATCATTTCTGTGATTTCCCTTCCCTTCCTCAAATCAAATAAACTTATATACAAGACAAAGGGATTCAAACTCAGTGACCACAGGGAATAAACCAGAGAAGGAGGAAAAAAAAAGACAAAAGAAATAACTGCAAATTTAAGAAACCCCTTAAGGATTTGTTAGCTATGTAAGTTGAAGCTTATTTCTGAGCTCTCTATTCATTTACATTACTCTGTACATCTATTTTTGTGATGGTACCACATTATTTTAATGACCGTTCATTTGTAGCATTTTGAAATGAGGAAGGATATTGGCTCCAGCATTGTTCTTACTTGTCAAGATCACTTTTGTGACTGACAATTAAATTTTACAATTTGCTATTGTAACTTTAGTGACAATTGCTATTGCTGTTTGCCAGTAATCACACTGGAGAAGTCACTTCTGTGACACTTTAGTTTCTCTTATGTAAGGCCACTGAAATCTCTATTAGATCTGTGATCATCCCTTAATTAGACAATTATGCTTTAAATATTATGGGTAAATAATTGTAGTCTGTGTGTTTGCTGTGCTATATCTTCATCCTCCTTCTGTCTAGGTCTTCATTTTCTACTTGTGCAGAGACCTAAAGTTAGTTAGAATTGAGAACTTACAAAATCTTCAGATTTTGAATGTGTATGTAACCTTAAAGATTCCTGAGAAAATATTAGTGTTTCAGAAAGAAATTATAGCTATTTTATTCT
Source organism: Megascapheus bottae (assembly GCF_031878675.1). NCBI lineage: Eukaryota > Metazoa > Chordata > Mammalia > Rodentia > Geomyidae > Megascapheus > Megascapheus bottae. The sequence goes on from NC_143515.1 coordinate 25,021,252, forward strand.
GTAAACTTTTCTTCCAACATTTTTTTTGCCAGTCCTGGGCCTTGAACTCAGGTCCTGAGCACTGTCCTTGGGCTTTTTCAAGGCTAGAGCTCTACCGCTTGAGCCACAACACCACTTCTGGCTCTTTTCTATGTATGTGGTACCAAAGAATTGAACCTGGGTATTCATGCATGCTAGGCAATCACTCTTTCACTAGGCCAAACTGCTTGCCCTTTTTCAACATTTTTTGTAAGCATTTTGTGCACATAGTTGATGTCAAATCTCAAGCAGATGTAATTTTTGTTTTGTGTGGAGGTGGGTAGGTACTGAGACTTGAACATGGAGCCTTAGTGTTGCCATACAAGTGCATTGCACTTTACAGCTTAGTTTGCTTTTGTTACCTCAGCTTCACATTTTTCCCGGGTTTGATGCAGATCTTAATCCTGACTAGCTCCATCTCTGGAGTAGCAGGGACTACAGCTATGTACTGCCACACAAATGGTGGATACTGGTGGATGTTTTTGGTAAATGTCCACAGGCCAGAGATGTTTGCGGAGGGGATATTCTGTCAAGTTAAATAATGGATGACACTCAAGGATGAAACTTTCCTGCTAGTTTGTCAATCACCTCAAACAGTAAAAAATTACCCCATAAGAGACAACTGGGCACCTTCTGCCTCTTCCTGTCTGCTCAATGGCTGGATTTCAGAAATGTTTTATTTATGAATCTTCTGGTTTGGGTGGTACTGGATTTTGACTATAGGACTATGCTGACACTCTCTTACTTGAGTCATGGCCTTAGACATGTCAGGTATGTATGTATGTATGTATGTATGTATGTATGTATGTATTTATTTAATAGCCCTGAAACACTAGGGAGAAAATGTTAGAGTACAGGTGAATGCCTGAAATGTAGTTGCTCTTAGAAGACATGAGGCTACTATATTAAAAATATATACTCATCTGATTATTATATTTACTAAATTTATCAAGTATGTAAAAAACTTAATTTTGACAGATTTCACCTTTGCACTCATTGTCTTTCTGAGAAAGTAGAATTTTAGAAAGCAACTTGCTACCACTTCAGAAATATCTCTACTATGATATCTATACTTTATAAATTTTTGTAATATAAAAGAATACATGATGAAAAGTATATATCATCATATCTATCTATAGTGATCTATTATATTATTTGTATTTATTCTTCTAGCTATTTATCAAAATATTTTAAAAGACAGAATGGACTGCTGTCATAAACATTATAAGTAAAAATTTTGCTTATTTGTTCTATTTTTTGAATAAGTCATTTAACTATCCTTTGAGTCATTATCTTCAAATTATATAAGCACCTCAATTATATTATGTGAAATCCCATTGAATATATTTATTTATAATGATGTTCAAGAAATAAGTAGACATATATATATATATTTGAGTCTAGTATTATATTTATGATCCTCTTAACATGGATTGAAAAGATTTTCTTAAGGTTACATGATAAGGGATTTTTTTCCCTTTAGCCTTCTAGTTACAAAAGTGGATGGCTGCAAAATGGCCTGGTCAGTCATAAATAGAGCCAAGTTTCTAGGTTGATGGATTCTGGGTCAATGGAATATAATCATGTTGACAGGAGCAGAAATATAGTCATCTTCAGAGGATCTGAACTCCTAAAAGGAATCTAATATGGCATGAGAGAGGATTAAAAATGAGATGACATCCATGTCTGAGGGGTGAGCCTGAGGCTGTGCTGAATTCATTAGAAACCAAGATGTGAGTGCATATACTGAAGGGCTATTTCCTTTGATGTTAAATCCATCTTGTGAAGTTTATTATTATTATTATTATTATTATTGTCTGGGTGATGCACAGAGGAGTTACATTTACATTCATCAGGTAGTGGGTACATTACTTCTTGAACATTGTTACCCTTCCCCATGTTTTTCTCCCGCTTTCCTTCTCTCAGGAGTTGCTTTTAGAGCATAGAGCTCTTTCTAATTTCCTATTTTCGCTTATCTCATAGCTCTTTCCACTGAGTTTTCATTGTGTACTAAACTTTGGAGATGAAATAGAAAATTTGAATAGATGGATAGATAATTACCAGCATCAGTGAAGTCGGTGTTACCTGGATACCAAATTACTCACGAATTTGGGCCAACTGGAAATGTTCTGCCTGCCATACTTCTGTCATGTCCCTGTAATGTAATTATATGTAACTATTTCATATGCGTATTCACAGAAGCTATGTTTACTACTGGAATATTTTATAAGTTTTCTTAAAAATATGTAATTACCTAGATAATAAGCTTTTAATAAGAATTGATATTTAACATAAAACAACAAAACATTTAACATAAAACAACCTAGTATAAATGCCACTTTTAGATATAAAATGAATAATAAATTTGAAAGATAACAAGACAAAATGAAGATTCATACCGTAATAACTCTAATAGTTATGGAAGACAAATTTTAGGAGGAAAAGATTTTTTAAATCACATTTTTATACAAAATGAAATACTTCCAAAGATATGCTTCTGTCTGTGAAAGTACTTAGCAACTTCAAACTTTGATATTGCTATTGAAATAGGAAAATATTACATATCCAAAATTCCAATTGACAAAGCTAAAATGTAGACATAATTCTTCTGACTATTTACCAGGGCTCATTTACTCCAGATTCCTCCTTTATCCCATAATATTTGTGTGCTTAAGTCTCATTACAGTTCTTATACACCTACTATGCAATCTCAGCTTAAAACATTCCTACTTTTATATTACAAATTCAATAGAAAAGAAAAATAAGCTGTTTTATTCTTAAGTGAAAATGGTCATAAAGAGGATTTGTAGTAAGAAGAAAGACCATTTTCCCTTAAGAAATAATCTGTAACCCAAATAATAGGTTTTTGGGGCAATATTTTGGAAATAGTTTTAAGCTGGGAGTCATTCTTACTTCCAGCAAAATAGTGATTAATCGACTCTCCAACTGTTTGTCTAAATGTAATATTTATTTATAAAGAATGCAGTTGCAGAAAGGAATATGCAGCCAACAGCTGCACTAAATCCTTTTGTGTGTGTGTGTGTGTGTGTGTGTGTGGTTCATGGGGCTTGACCTCCTCCTGGACACTGTCCTTGAGCTCTTCAGCTCAAGACTACCACCCTACCCCTGGAACCAAACTCCACTTCCGGTTTTCTAGAGGTTAATTAGAGATAAAGAGTCTCAGGTCCTTTTGTGGCCAGGCTGATTCTGAACCTTCATCCTCAGACCTTAGTCTCATGAGTAGCTAGGATTAGAGGCGTGAGCCACCGTGCCCAGAAACCCACTAAACCTTTTATCACATGATATCACATGAAGTGACAGAGACAAGGAATATAAGACAAACGAGTTGGAATCAATGATGGTTCTGAGCCAGTCTGTCATTATTGCTCAAATTTTTCTTACTGTAGTTCAGGTGACACATACCTACTAATATTGCCTATAAATGGTCAAAGAACCAATTGCATCATTCATGACCTGCATTGCTCATGTGTTTCATTGTCAAAAGGCTTTTGTTGATGATTTTACTCTTTATCATACTTTCCAAATTTGTAAAGTTTCCACTAAAGCTTTTGACTTTGGAAACAGCCTAGTGAAAATAAACAGCAGCTTTAATAATTTATTTTTTGTAAACTGAGAAAATATTTTGAAACCATATACATGGTAAAAAGTTAATTATATGAGGAACTTAAACAACTCAGAGTAAATAAACCAGTTAAAAATTAGCAGAGTACCTAATAGACAGTTGTATTCAAAAGAGTCATACAAAAAGCCAGTAAGTATATGAAAGTATTTAATATTACTAATTCATCAGATAAACAGAAATTGAAAATACAGTGATATTCTTGAGATCTGTTTGACTATTACTTAAAGAATAAGCAATAATGAGAAGTAAGATTTTGGAAAAAGCAGAATTTTAGCACACTGGTAACATGAATGCTAAGTAACACATATACTATGGTAAACATAATTGAAATTCTTCAAAAAAATAAGATTAAGATTTGCTATATGATCCATCCATCCCACTACAGGTATTCAGCCAAAGGAAATGAAACCATTTTCATGAAATTACAGTTGCACTAGCATGTTCATTCAGGGTGGCTTAGATATAGAGATATGGAAGCACAGAAAATGTCTATTAGCTTATAACCTGATAAAGAATATGTAATACATACATACATACTAAAATACTGCACAGCCTTATAAAAGAAGAAAATTTTGTCATTTGTGTCATCATGGATGAATCTGAAAGACATTATGTTAAATGAAATAGCCAAGTCCAGAAAACAATACTAATCCAGCTCATTTGTCTGTAGAACTAATTTAAAATAGCTTGAATTTATAGAATGGTGAATGCTATGGAAAGAGGGGGGAAAAGAGTTAGATCTAGGTAAATGTTGTTGGTCAAAGAACACTCAGTATCAGTTTGATAGAAGAAATAAAATTGAAAAATAAGTTATACAATAGAATAAAGTAGGAATATTTTACCTTCTTGAAAATTACAGAGTATATTTTACATACCTTCAGGCTGGCAGCCTACACCTACAATCCTAACTACTTTGAGGGGTGAAATCTATTTAGGGGGTTGTGATTCAAAGCCAACCTGAGAAGGAAAATCCATGAAATTCTAATCTCCAATTAACCACAAAATGTTCAGAAATGGATCTGTAGCTCCAGTAGAACAGCAGTAGCCTTGAATGAAGAGACAGGGGTGCATGCTCCAGGACTGGCACAATTACACACACACACACACAGACACACACACACACACACACACACACACACATATTCACACACACCCATCAAATCCAGATAAAAATGGGAAATAGAGCAAATATTGATTAGTTTCATTTATGCACTTCTCAGTGTGTACACAGTTTAAAACAACACATCATGCACAATAAGTATAGTGGTATTTTGTATGGTTTGGTTTTTCTGAGCCAAGGTGTTACTATGTAGCGTAGAGGAGTGATGATATTTCCTTTCTCATGTCCATCATATTGTGACTACAGGTAAATGCTAACATGTCCAGTTACACAAATTTAATTTAACTATTGCAATAATTACTTGATTTAAAAACAATAAATTAACATAATTTCATGACACCAGCATAATATTTCTAATAAGAACTACTTACATTGTTCCTATTAGAGAAAATGGAGCCAATAAATGTCAGTTAAAATTCTTAAGGGAGAAAAAAAGTGTTTTTTTATGTTGATATCAAAGTAATATAAAGCAATGGGGAACTCTATCAGTTTCAATCTTCATCTTTAAATCACAGAACATATAGCTCAGTGCCAAGATAGGAATACTGCACAGATGATTATCAGCATGAGAGCAATTCTAAATCCAAAGTTGAAAAACCATGTTATCAGGGCTTATAGGCTTGTTGAATCATTTATTCTTTTTTTTCAAAATTTTTATTGTTATTAATAGAAGGGTTACATTATATTCACCAGATAGAAGGTGCATAACTTCACAAACATTGATATCCTTTCTCATGACATGGTCTCCATTTCCCTCCCACCCTCCGAATCATTGATTCTTTACCATGAGATTCTACTTATTTTGTATTCTTTGAAAAGATGATATGAAGATCATTTTGCAAAATGTTGTTAAAGTCAAAGAAACCAAATGTGACAAGAAATAGAGAATGTAAACTACTCAATGAAATTATTTCCTTGTGTATTTACTCAGGTGGGGAAGTTAACACAGTTGCCGGTTCAATATTTTTTGTTAGAATGGGTGTATGCAAGAATATAACATGATACGTCTAGCCTGCAGGTTACCAGTAACATAGAGCAATAGGTCAGAAGCTGGATCCATTTTTAATCAGGCAATTGGTACTTTGAATTTTTTTACTCTTGTTTTTGTATTTTAAAGCAAAACCATCTATACATATTGAGATCGTTGGCTATTCTCAGTCCCACATATTACATCACAATTTTCAGAATGGATTTGTATATAGATCCTTATGATCTGGAACTGGGTATCAAGATTTGAGCTACTGAGCTAAAATATCTTTTCAGAAAGTCAAAGATAAAAATATATTGGACTGACTTCTGAGGATCACAATTCAAAGCTAGCCAGAGTCCCCTTGAGTCTCCATTCTCCAATTAAACACCAGAAAACTGGAAGTGAAGCTGTGCCTTAAAGTGGGATAGCCAAAGCAGTCAGGGATAGCACCCTGGCCCTGAGTTCAAGCCCCAACAAGTAAAAAGAAGCATATAGGAAATAGAATGATGTGTCCTATTATTACTATTCCAGATAGAATCATCTTTAAGAGGCAGCTAAACAGTTTTAAATTCATAGCATTTAATGGAAAGGTGTAGATCGATCACTATACAATAAACCTGTCTAAGTAAGTATGACCATTTAAATTCTAAGAATCAATACTATTAAAGAATAAATGTCTTACCAGGGAGAACTAAAACTAGTCTCCAAAGAGTCATTCTGAATTAAGGAATCTGAAATACATACCAAACTGTTTAACAATGGCTTATTAACTTCCACATGCATTTTCACATTCGGTTCTGTTAATTTCTGTATTTCCATTATTTCTAGTAAAGGAATGACTCTCACACTGATCTCCAGACTTGGGTCAGCTTCATTGATCTGAGGTTATCATCTTTTCTCGGATAAATGTCCATTGATAAAATCCAGGTTGCTCTGCTTCCATCTTCCAAAATGTGGGTGTTTGCCATTTCCCTCCAAATTTTCCATATTTGTCACTCCCTGGCTCTTCTGTACTATGACTGACCATCTTACTATGACTTATCTCTAATCTTTGAAATAAATCCACTTTGAAAGAAATAGATATGAAAAATACTACAGAACTGATATAACAGCTTGCCAAGCTTTAAAAAGTTCCTTAAAGTCTTCTGGTAATATGTAAGGCTTGGGATTGCACTGAGTCTGTGAGGTTGCAACACACCTAATGTATACAGTCAAGCCATGGGGAGTGAGATAGCAGTTGGATACCAAGTAACATTAAAGAATGAGACAAGACATGTGAATAAAGCGCCCTCTGGGGAAGTGGATTCTCCAGCTCTGATGCTGCAGCCCATGCCTTATGAGTCAGATAACAATTTTCCAGCTGTTCTTATCTCCTAAATCTCTGACCTACAAGCATATAATCAGGATGAAATGGTAGCTGAAAACTGACAGCTTTTGAGACGGTGTATTATAATGCAATAAACAGCTAGAGAAAAGTAATTGCCTTATTACTAATTTGTTTTTCTAATTTAAATATAAGGTCTAGATGACTAAAATGGAGCCCAGCAGACAGTTAGTGCCTGTGAAAAGCTCACTAAGTGAATCACTAAACTTTCAAAGATGAATATATGACTGGATATGTAAATGAAGGAAGTTCCAGGAAGCAAACAGCTCACAGATTCTGTTAGTAGAGGTGAAAAGGAAGAAAAGCAGAGTTTAAAAGGAAGTAGAACAGAGAGCAGATGTAAGATGGATTTAGATGGGGTGATTTGAAAGTTCTTTGGGCTTCCAAGATCAGCTTCATAATTGATCATTCAGTGGACTAAACAGGCATAAAAAGGATTATAGAAGAAAAGGTATATGAGACGTAATGCAGAGGAAGTGATGGCAGCATTATGCAACACTCCTTTCTAAACATGACATAAAGACAAAATTACTTTTCCCATCAACCTGTTCATGAATGTATTTGTGAAATGTTGCCAATTTAGGGAGCTCATGAAATGCTCCACATTCTGGATTTCTTTTAGGACCTAGTTCTGTAGGTAGCTTCTGCTTGACACACACAAAAATTTCAACCTCTGAGAAGGGAAAGAAGCATTCAGCCTAAATTATGCTATTTTAAAATATGCTAGGTATGGTGATTCCCTCTTACCAGTTATTCCTTTCTGGGGAAGAGAGGGTGTTCCTTCTTTTAAATTGTATTTTACTGTCATGGTAATGTGTAGAACAGTTACAGTAACATTCATCAGGTAGTGGGTTCATTACTTTTTGAACATTGATACTCTTTCTCATGTTTTTGTCCCAATTTCCCTTCCCTACCCCCTCCCAATCATTTGGTTTTCCCCTTCCCTTCCAAATTTCAAATAAACAAATAAATGTATATAATATAAATATAATATAAATAGTGGGAGCCATTTCAACGAGTGACCATCAATATTAAATATTTCTGACATCAAAGAGGGCTATATCTCTTGAGAGTTTATCCTTAGCCACTGTCATTGAGAAGCCACTGTGACTCTCAGGGAAAAGAAAGCCTAATGAGTATATTATGTTAGCCTATTAAGCAGATTCAATTAAGCAAAATGTCTACCTGGCTGTCCTTAAGACAATATTGTACAAGTTAATTTTCTGTATAAAATGTAATTGACATATTCCTATACAACTCTTATAGTACTAAGGGAGGTTTTGTTTCTTTTCTTTTTTAATGCTGCAAATGTTTATTGACTACATGCCACGTGCTGAATGAACACTGTGTGGTAGCTGTTACTGATGGCTGTGAAATGTGGACTTCTCATTAGGATGTAAAAGAACAATGCAGAAGACATAATATGGATAAAGGGCTATCACATAAACTGACAAGGACTATAATAAATGTCTGTGTGGTTTGTTTTGTGCACATTAATGGACATAGTGAACACTCATAAGGAGAATGCCAGGAAATGTTTCTCTCCTGAAAGGCTTACTATATCAAATACTTAATAATGAGTAGGATTTAGTATCCTAGAAAGAAGGATTTTGCTTCTTTGGCATAGAGAAGAATAAAAACACAGTCTTCTAATTCACATAGTACCCATGAAAGAAAAGCAAGTAAAGTTTTCTATTGAAATGTAATTGTTTAAGTCAAGTGAACTGAACAGCATGCTGAAAGACCTAAACTTTGAACAAAGGCTTATCACCTTAACATGAAAAGATAAGATTGAATTTGCTTATATTTACTAACAATCTGAGCAATGTTATATACACATTGGATTATGCACTGTAGCTTTTTTTGAACACTTTATAGACACTTTAACAAAATGAATACTAAGAAGCTGAAATATGCACGTTCTGAAAGAGTGGGATGCTGAAGGTAAATTCTGTCAAAACATTCAATCTACATATGTGAAAATAAACAGGAAACTCAAGGGGAAATGTGGGATTAGGATAGATGAGCGACAAGAATGACAGAAGTTGTGACACTGATCAAGATGAACTGTACTCAAGTTGACACAATGAATTGAAAGCCTTTTGCATAACTGTTTATAGCTAATAAAGAAAATGAAATTTAGAGAGTAACTTATGAAGGATCAACAACAAAAACTGAACAGAAGAGAAATGTTTGAATATTTGAATTAAACAGTTAGGAAAGATGATTTCACATATATAAAAGAAAATTGAAAATTAAACACAATAAATTAAAAACTAAGCTATTCATCTCACAATTGTGAAAATAAGAAATGGATCAAAGGTGAGTGAAAAGAAAACAAAGTCTAGTTTGTGAAGCAAATGTCAAAGTCAGAGTTGTGCTCTCTCTGTGCCTCTTTCTTTGTCTTTCTCTTTGTCTCTCTGTCTCTGTTTATGTTTCTGTCTCCGTCTCTATCTCTGTCATACACACACATACCCCATGGCCAACAGACAATTAAAGTAGCCTGAGATAAAAGTTAATCTAAAATAGGGCCCGGGAGTTTGGCCTAGTGGTTAAAGTGCTTGCCTAGCATGCATGAAGACCCGGGTTTGATTCCTCGGCACCACATATAGAAAAAAAAAAAAGCCGGAAGTGGTGCTGAGGCTCAAGTGGTAGAGCTCTAGCCTTGAGAAAGTCCAAGGACAGTGCTCAGGCCCTGAGCTCAAGCCCAGGACTGGCAAAAAAAAAACGTTAATCTAAAATGAACAATACGAATATGAACAATATGAAAGCTTACTATTCATCAGCAAGAAAGCATCCAGAAAATAACAAAACATTGAACAGCAGTAAATATTATTAAAATATTGTAAGAGTATACTTTATGGAGGTTTTTCATTTTCTTTGACTATTTTTTATTATTTTTACCTAGTTGCACACAGGTGTTGTCATTTAGCAAAGCAGTTTATGAATACACTACATCTTGACAAATGTCATCCTTTGCAACATCCTCACTCATCCCTCCCCTGCTTTCCTCTTTCTCAATCTTCTTAAAGAGGAAAGTAGGGGAGGGATGAGTGAAGATAGAATTTTCATTGGTTTGCCTGCTGGACTGGGAGCCAAAAATCTGTCCTGTTATTGCCTCTGCAGCAGTGATAGGATGTGGAGTCATCGATCACTTGATAAAATTTTTCTCATCACCATTGCTTCATACATTTCCTGGCACAGAGGATGCTTGGTATTGCCATTATTTCTTTGTGAATTAATGACATCAATAAAACTGAATCAATAAAATGGGCCCTTAAAAAGCTGTCGGAATGAATGACATTGCCCCATTTGCAAGGAAATGGAAAGACTTAGAAAAAATCATATTAAGTGAAGTAAGCCAGACTCAAAGAAACATAGGCTCAATAGTTTCCCTCATTTGTCATAATCAGTAGAAACCTTGGGCTCTACTAGCAGAGATTTACAATAGAGCAAACCTAGATACATAAGGCCATATAGTATAACGCTAAATGAAAGGACCTCCAGGATATGGAAACAAAAGCCATATAATAAGTGATTGTTGTCCTTAATGAACCATGTTATCTCTCATTTCTTTTGCTGTCCCTTGGTTATCTCATATTGTTACAGTCTTTTACCTTGTTATCTGATATTTGTTTATTTGAAATCAGATAGGGAAGGGGGGAAAACAAGATGAGGGGCGGGGTGGGTGGATGGAAATAGGGACCAAGACATGAGAAAGGGTATCAATGTATGTGAAGTAATGCGCCTTCTATCTGCTGAATATAATGTAACCCTCTATTAATTACAATAAAAATATATGAAAAAACTTCTGCCATCTGTGTTATTAAATCTAGTACAGAAGGGACTGTTCAGTGGGGCTGGAGTTGAACATTTTTATGAAACCTGAAGACCACAAAGACAAGAGTCACATGCTTCTCCTTGGAAAGGTTAATCATATCGACTTGGAAGTCTTTGTAGGGATGACTCCTATGGCTTTGATTGTCTTGCAGGATACATTTTCAGAGGCGCTTCTGTACTATTCAATCTGTTTAAGTCCATGTAGCCACTTCTAGTCAAGGACATCCATGCAATACTGGCTTTTTATTATCTTTAAGAGAAAAATTGAAAATATATTTCTATGAACGTAAATGTTATTTCTTTTAAAATATATTTTTCCTCCTTTTCTTTTGTTGACAGATGTTAGATGCGAACCAATTTTTCCCATCTTTATATTTTAAAATGTAATAGCAAACTGAAAAAATAACAATATTCAAAGCATCTTTGGAAATGTGACTTTCTGTGGAAGAAAATAATTTTGCCTATGTCTGGTTCTAAAATTTTTCACCCTAGTCAGATGTGTCCTTGACTCTAGGAAACAATAATGATCAGTTTTCTTCCTTGGGTTCTGTAAATTAATTTAATTTACTCTTTTTCCTCATGGTGAACGTAATTTCTTAGCCAAAAGTCTTCAAAAGTACATGAACTCCAAATTATTTAACTTTGATAGACAGTGGAATAGCATTTTTCTGTATATCCCTGGTGGGGGGGGGGGAGAGAGAGAGAGAGAGAGAGAGAGAGAGAGAGAGAGAGAGAGAGAGAGAGAGAGAGAGAGAGAGAGAGAGAGAGAGAGAGAGAGAGAGAGAGAGAGAGAGAGAGAGAGAGAGAGAGAGAGAGAGAGAGAGAGAGAGAGAGGCACAGAGACAGAGAGGCAGATACAGAGATGAGGGGGGAGAGGAGACAGTGAGAATTCACTGTATCTTCTCTACAAATTGCTGTCAGAACAGACAGATTTATCTGAGATCTTTTAAAGAGATGCTAAAGGGAAGAAATAGCCTAACAAAAATAGCTTTTGGGAAACCCAATTGAAGAAAATTATCATCCATTTTATTTTATTATATTTAAGTATTTGTACAATCCATTTGTAAATAAAATACATCTCAAAACCTGAAATGTGTATTATACAGATTTCTAAAGAAATGTTATGTGTTACATTTGACTTGGAAATGATATATTGTACCTTTTGTAAACACTGAACTGTACAAAACTGTTTATGAGGGAAAGCAAAATTTCCATCTTCACCTTCAGATGTCTTCACCACGTATTGTTAATCCTTCTGGTAATATTTCTCATAATGTGCATGATGTGGAATGTGTTGTTTCAAATTTATATATCTATACACTTCCTTTTAAAGTAGCAACACCTTCACTTAGAGCTCTACCACTAATTCAAAATATTTGTATCAACTTTATATTGAATCTTTTAATTTTACTTTTTCAAAATGGTTAAACTTCCAATAGTTTTGGTTTGTTTTTTTCCCATTTAATTACATTATTTTTATGCAGATGCAGATACATTAGAGATAATTGCCTCTATTTATTTGCTTAAGAACAAAGAATTATTCCTCTGTCTCTCTCTTGATCTCTAGATTTTTCTTTAAGCTTTCCTAAAATATCTTTTTGATTTGTTCTTTCCACTAATTAGTAATGTATTTGAGAAGTGTGTATTCATGTATGCATGTGAATGTTTATGAGTGTGTGTGTGTTTACGAAAAGTGAAGTTCTAACATGATGACAGAGACCTCTAGATATTTGATGAGCAGGAGATTCAGTTTCAGCTTCAGTCTAGAGAACCACATGAGTAAAGACAAAGATTAAAAGGTGAAAGTTTTATACCATCTGAAGAGAAACCAGAATAAACAATGCTTATTGAAATGAACTCCAAGAAAGGTAAATAAGAACTTTTTTATTGTACAGTTTACAATTCTTTCTCTTCTCCTCCTGAATCTCTGGTTTATTTCTATTTCTCACTGATTTGATTTCTGTACACTTTGTCTTATATATAAGTTAATTTGATTTGGTGAGAGAAAAGTCAAGTACAAAAACTGTGAGTCAAAGGGTGAATCAGAGTGTGAACCAGTTCAGCCAGGATACAACTATGTTGGAAATGAACTATACTACTTTAGGGAGAGGTTTGGGAGGAAAAAAATTGGGAGAAAATGAGGGAAAATGGTAACACTGTTCTAAAAGAAATGTATTCATTAATTGACTAATGTAACTGTAACCCCATTGTATATCACCTTTATAATAGTTAAAAGATAAGAGTTAGTAAGAGATAACCTATTTCATATCCAGATAAGTCAATTCATCCGGCTTCTATTTCTTCCAGACTTGACATTTAAGCACTTTGGTACCTGATATGATGGATCTGGTCTGGTTTTCTGCTGGCTCACTCACTTCCTCTCCCACTGGCAGACCTTAGGTGTCACATGATCACGGTCACAACTTCTGCTTTACTTCTCCATTTATTATTTCTTGCTTTGAAATTTAAAAAAAGAACCTTGTAGCAGCTAATGACTCCAATTCTTAATCTTGTATCTTTGTGGATTTACATATTTAATAAATATAAAATTTTATGTAGCCGTAAAATAAAAGGGAGTCGAAATTACATGACTATGTTAATATCTATAAAGGACTACTTTATGTACCTTTGAGGTTATAGCTGTTTTCTTCCTTTTAAAATGTATTGTTTGGGATGGGATGTGTAGCTAGGGGCAAAGTGTTTGCCTAGCAAGTACAATGCCCTGGGCTTGATCCCCAGTAACAAAAAAGAAAAGGCAAAACAAAAATGAGTAATTATCTTAGGATAGTGACATTTATTGCAGAAAACATTAATGCAGGTGATTGTTTGAAAATTGGACTTCTGAAAATTAGATTATTTTTTGTGGTTGTTGTTGGCTGTGGGGTTTGAACTCATGACATATGTGAGGACCATGACACTCTTTGTGCTCAAGGCTCTATTACAGCGCCACTTCCAGTTTTTGAGTGGCTACTTAGAGGCAAGAGTCTCATGGGTACTTTTCTGCCTGGGATGGCTACTATCCATTAGCCTCAGATCTTAGCCTCCCAAATAGATAGGATTATAAGCATGAACCATTGGCACATGGGATTATTATCTTTTAAAACATAGCATATACAGACAAGTTTTGTTTTCAGAATTTATATTGTTACTGGTTGATAGATTTTTCATTGAGCATAATAATTAATAGGATATAATTTGTTATTATGCAAGCATTAACAAATATGCAATGAGTAAATCAAATCATACATGATATCTGCACATACTCTTCAGAGACTTTATGTATCTGTCTGCTTATATGTCTAAAAAGAATTCAATATTATACCACATAATGATCGATAACTGTTTCAAACCTATTGTTGTATTGTTGTATTGTTCCTGGACCTTGAACCCAGGGCTTGTGCACTGTCCTTGGACACTTTTTGATCAAGGTTAGTGCTCTGCCACTTGAGCCACAGCTCCACTATTGGCTTTTTCTGTGTATGTGGAACTGAGGAATTGAACCCAGGGCTTTGTGAAGGTTAGGGCAAGCACTCTACCATTAAACTCTTGGCCTATATTTTTGTTTTCAATGTAACAAAATGTCATAAAGTAGAAATGTAAAGTAAACAAAAATGCAATGCTACATCCAGTTTTTAGAGTTATAACTATGTAAGTCTAAAATTAAAATAACTCAGGCAATACAGCTAAGACTCCAAATTTAAGAACGTTTTAATGAATCTTCTAATGATGTTTTTATCCCACTGTCTCATATGATTAATGTAGAGATAAATACTTCATATCATGTGAAAATTTCAAATATTTTATAACTTTTGTAAACTTATAGCCTTAGAAAATTTAAACATAGTTTGGCTATAATCGGAGAGCAGGTTTTGTTTCTTCTTTCTACTCTCAGATCATTTAACTTTATTCATTCAGTCCTGATGAGTGTTTTGTCCACTTAATATTAGATATAGAAAATGTGAAGCAGGGCCAGGAGTTTGGCCTAATGGTAGAATGCTTGCCTAGCATGCACAAAGATCCAGGTTCAATTCCTCAGTACCACATATATAGAAAAAAATGTTAGAAGTGGTGCTGTGGCTCAAGTCGCAGAGCTCTAGTGTTGAGAAAGCCCAAGGGCAGTACTCAGGCTCTGAATTCAAGGACCAGGACTTGCAAAAAAAAAAAAAGAGTGAAGCAGTCACTGTGTTCAAGCTGTGATAGAACATGTGTACATCCAAAACAAAACAATTATGAAAAGAGAAAAAGCAGGAAGATGATAAACTACTATCCTCTAGAATATGTTGTAGATATTGTAATTTTTCTGTCTAGCATTTACCTAAAGTGTGGATATTATACTGAGTAAAACTCAAATACTATTTTATACATAAATTGGAATCAGTCGATTCTGAGGGCATAGGAAAACTTTTTTTAATTTAATTTATCTTTTTATTTTTATTTTTTTAAATACTTTTTTGGTATTTTATTGTCAGGGTGATGTATAGAGGGGTTACAGTTATATTTGTCAGGTAGAGGGTACATTATCTTTACAGTGCAATTGCAATCCAAGTTACCTTGATATGGGGGAAGAGAGAATTCTTCCAAACAAGCTCTTGAATTTCTGCCTTTTTCACTCTATCCTCTTTTTTATGACTATCTGAACCAGAAACATAATTAGTTTAAAGTTATTAATGAGAGCAGTAAGCATCCCTACCTGACTGACTGTATTGGTTCTTTACCAGTGATTGAATGATCAAATGAACAGATCATTACACAATCAATTCAGTCTTAGAGGAAAATTGACCAGATTTCAAAAAAGCCAGACTTCTCACATTCGCAACCTTAAGCACATCACTGGAGTTCTAGGATGCAGAGGTAAATATCCTAACAAATCAATGGCATTTTGATAGACTTATTTTAGTAGCAAATACATAAAAGAAATATAATTAAACAGGAGCCAAGAAGTGGCTTGTGGTCCTCCAGTTCTATTTATTAGATTCCAAAATTTAAAAATCCCTCCTGAAATATTGCCAAGGAAGTAAGGGATGTGATTCACACAAGGCTTAGACCTGAAATGTCACTCTTTTGAAAAGTAGCACTCACAAACATGGCTTGTAAATGGTAGCTGAGCCATTTAGCTACTTTCCTGTACAGATGCCACTTCTGTGTCTTTGTATCTAACTCTGAAGTCCCGAAAGACTCCTAAGGTGGACAACAAACTCATGCAATACTTGTGTGGTGGCTTTGTATTGTATCAAATTTGGCTAGACTGTAAAACCTTACACATAATATCATTCTAATCTCTTTAGTTAGGTTTGCTAGCAAGTAAGATTGTCTTCTCAGAGTGGGTGCAGACGAAGGCAGAAGTCTGTATTTAGCATATAAATATAATTACAGTTTGGATATACACTGTATCCTCATGATTCCTTTGTACAAGGTGTGATATCCAGCTCCTGGCAAAACTAAGAGTGAAATAGATCATGACTTTCATTCTCAAAACATCTCTAAGACTGCAACTATCAATGTCATAACTTGTTCCTCAGTCAAGAATTTTATAGGTGTGCCTTGAAAGGTAAATCTTGGTCCCAAATCCTCTCACTGACCAAATTCTGGCCAGCATTATCGAGCAATCACCTAATTCACATCCTCATGATAATCTTTCTCATCTCAGTACCCTGAAATAGAGCTAGCCAGCCATAGAAAGAGACACCTCAAACAATGTGCCACAATAAACCTTTCTTGTTTCAAGTTGTTTCTCTTGGGCATTTTGTCACAGCGATGAAACCTAATAGCACACACACCATATTCTGTTCATTAAATGGGTTGTTGTCTTACAAGGACCTTATTGTTTAATGTCTCTTACTAACTGACTTTAACTTAATTGTAAGAGAGGGAATTCTATTTTTTCTGTCTTAATAATTTCATTGCAGCTACTTTAAAAATGGACTAACTTTTTATGGTATTTATACACAATGGAATTTTATGTTGCCATCAGAATGAATGACATCATACCATTTGTAGGGAAAGGAAAGATTTGGGAAAAATCATAATTAGTGGAGTAAGCCAGACCCAAAGGAACATAGACTCGATGTTTTCCCTCATTTGTATTAATTAGTACACACCTAAGGACTCTCCTAGCAGAGGATTACAATAGCACAAAACCTAGGTACATAAGGAAATATAGGATGGGACTAAATGAAAGGAGGTCCAGGAGATGGAAACAAGAGCTTTATCTTATGTAATTGTTGTTCTTAATGTACTATGTTATTTCTCTTCTCTCATGTTGTTCTTTGGTTAATCTCATGTTGTTACTGTATCTGACTTTGTTACCTGGCATATTGTATATGCATTTATTTGTTTATTTGAAATAGGAAAGGGAAGGGGGGAAACAAGATGATTGTGATGGGGTGGGGAGAGGGAAACAGGGACAAAACATGAGAAGGGGTATCAATGTGTGAGAAGTAATGTACCTACTATCTGGCAAATATAACTGTAACCACTCTATACATTACAATAAAATAAAAAAGAGAGGTAAACACACTAGAATGGAAATAGGTGAAAAAATTTATAATTGTTCTATACTATGATTAACTGAATTTATCTGTTACTGCTTATGTACAGATTTAATTTAAAATAAAGCCATGGCTCTGTCTGTAGTTGCACTGAGTACTTCTGTGATCCCTTTAAGTGTTTCCATGGGTTAGTTTTGTGTGTGAGTGAGTGTGTGTGTGTGTGTGTGTGTGTTTAGTTCCATGACAGAAACATCACATTTCTCTAGGACACTTTGCTCTGCATGTAAGGAATGAGGGTTGACATGAGTCCAGTCCATTTTTGATTTGGTTCTTGTGCCTGTTCATGAAATTTTAGTTGTAAGTTGATCAGTCTCAACCTGTGGCTTCTTGGCTATGGCATTAAGTACAGGCACAGAGCAGCCTCCACAGCATCTCATAAATATAAATGCCAGCAATTATTAACTTATGATGTTTCAACTGAATAATTTTTCACTTTCAAGTAATACAAAAGCAATTCACGTTCATTACAAACTTGAAATTTGAGTTTTGATCAAACGATTAAAAGTCACAGGCTAGGGAACAATAGTATAATACTCTTGCCGTATGGGAACAGTGAGTTACAGCTCCAAGACAGTGACACAATCACAAGAGCCAGAACTGTGATCTGTGTGGTTAAGCAATGGTATTCCATAGACTAGGTGCCTTACATAAACTTCATAGTTAGAGTATACCAATTCTGTGTCACTTTCCTTATGCTTTCAACTTAACTTTTGTAAGTTTATATATTAGTTATTGTAATCTCAAGTTTCCATTCATTTCTTCTTTTTGATTCCTGGTTACTTGTTGGAACTTTTCTTCTGACACTTGTTTTAAAATCTATTCAGAAATGCTTTTTCAAATTTTCATTATATTCATCTTTAAATGATTGTCAGATAATTCTGATATTTTGGTCATCTCTTTAACATTCATTTTCATCCATTTAATTTGGGATCTTCCAGTTATGTACTTACCTTGAGTATATAAAATTCAAGTGGCTTCATTTTCTGTTTAGGAGGTAATTTTTCAAAATTGTGCCTAGTTCCTTAAATGTGTATGCTTGTACAAATTGTGCTTTGCCAATAGGGAATTAACTTATCCTAATTCCCTATGGACGACAAAGGTATAATTAGCCTACAAATGGAAACACAATAAGGAAACTATGCAATGTGGTAAAAAGCTGTGGGAACTACAGATTCTATTACTGATTTTCTCAATTTTCTAAGGTACTTGATAAGACTTTCCCATTTTCCCATGCCAAGTCAGTTACTCATCAGCCACTGTATTTGAAAAATAATTAATAATATCAGATTTGGTGTAGACAATATTTACCTAATGGCTACTTTTTGAACCTACACCTAAAACAAATTGAATCATTGTGTCGTGGGTTCCAGGAATTTTTATTTGTAATAGTTCATCTCATGACAGAATCACTTATTGCCTAATCACTGGGAACATTTTCCAAGCTCACATATTTTTCTAATATTTCATCTCATTGCCCTTAGCATTTTATTGATTTAACCTTTCATTACCTCTTAACACTCTTAATATTAGTGTTTCTCAAACAAAGTTTATATATATGATATATATGATATAAATGTTATACATATCATATCTGTTTGTATATGCACATATATGCAGAAATCATACATATATGTGTATGCATCATGTATAAACACATACATATTTAATTCACTCAAAAATATGAGAGATATCTCTTTCATCTCTTTTGCTGTCCCTTGGTTGTCTCATATTGTTACAGTATCTCACTTTGTTATCTGATACATTTGATATATTTGTATTTGGTTATTTGAAATTGGATAGGGAAGGAGGGAAAACAAGAGGGGTGGGGGTGGGGGGAAAGGAAATGGGGACCAAGACATGAGAAAGGGTATCAATGTATGTGAAGTAATGCACCTTCTATCTGGTGAATATAATGTAACCCTTTTATTAATTACAATAAAATATATAAAAATATGAGGGATATCTATTAAGATTTAATTATATCTATAATTTGTATGATAGCAAGTAGATGGAAACGGAGGGCGTAGATGAGGCATCCCATATTTTTGTAAATCCTGGCTACTTAAGAAAATGACACAGGCAGAATTTAAATGAAGGTATATCTTTTTCTGTGGTACAGTGCTTTTTATAAACAGGTTTATGCTATTTTGTGACAATATTCATTATCAGTCATAATTAATTTAATTTTGTTGACATTTTTATTTTCTTTCAGCTGATGATATTTTATCCTCTAAAATATTCCAAAGGTTTAATTATTAGGTAATATCAGTAATCCATGTCCAGCAAAGGGAGAAATGGAGCTCATTCCTTCAAAAACCAAATTTAAAACATTTTAGTAGCATTTGTTCTATTTTAATGCACATTCAGAATTCATGTCTACTAGTTTGCATATTTGCCCATTAATTTGTCTTTGCTTTATTCTCCCCAGAGAATAAAGCCTTATTTTGAACTTATTCTCTTTGATTCTGATATTTCTGTTTAGCTCAGTTGGTTTTATTCAACATTTTTATCAAGATGCATTGTTTTACAAGTACTTTGCCCTCATTGTTTGCTAGAACTGATTAATTACTATTTCTATAATTACTATATCATGTAACAAAGGAGGAAATAAATTAAATGTTTGACTTTATTCTCATATTCTTTTATTTTAAGAAAATTAATGGATTTTGTTTAACTTGGGGCTTTTCTTAACTATCATTTAAGCTTACTCACTACTATCCAAGAATTACAGATTTAAATGCTTGCATAGTTTAGTACAAAAGATCTTTGTACATATTTAACATTGTTTTTAAATGGAACTACAAAACGTAGTACTTGTTAAATAGTTCAAAGGATGGTAAAAATATCTAATAGACTTATCACAATAGTGAATTTTTAATTATAATTTACCTAAATGAAGTTATTCTTGGAATCTGAACAGCATATTTTCTTTTGTAGGAACATGTCTCTTTCCAAGTTTAGTTTACTATGTGAATAAAAATATATTGTTTCAAGGACATAGCTAGCAAATTAATTGGAAAGCCCACAGAGTGGAAGAAGATCTTCACGAACCATACAACGGACGAAGTCCTCATATCTGAAATATATGAACAGCTCAAAGATTGAATCACTCCAAAACTAATCTCCAAAGAAACAACAATCCCATTAAAAGATGGGCCAAAGACTTAGTAGAGTCTTCTCTGAAGAAATAAGAATGGCCTACAGAAACATCAAGAGATGCTTGACATTTCTAGCCATAAAAAAAATATAAATCAAAACAACTCTAAGATTTCACCTCATTCCAGTTAGAATGGCCAGGATCAAGAAAACTAATAACAACAGATGTTAGAGGGGATGTGGCCGAGAGGGGTCGGAGTGTAAACTCGTTCAACCACAATGGAAAGCAGTATGACAGTTCCTCAAAAGACTAAACATAGAGCTCCCCTATGACCCAGCAATCCACTACTTGGCATTTACCCAATCATCCAGAAACAAGGACATACTAAATCCACTAGCACAATGATGTTCATTGTAGCACTATTTACTATAGCAAAGATATGGAACCAACCCAGATGCTCCTCCGTTGATGAGTGGATCTACAAGATGTGGTATTTATGCACAATGGAATTCTATGCTGCTGTCAGAAAGAATGACATCGCCCCATTTGTAAGGAAATGGAAAGACTTAGAAAAAGTCGTATTAAGTGAAGTAAACCAGCTCAAAGGAACATAGGCCCAATAGTCTCCCTCATTTGTCCTAATCAGTAGAAACCTTGGGCTCTCCTTGCAGAGATTTACAATAGAGCAAAACCTAGATACATAAGTCTAAATGTAAGGACCTCCAGGAGAGGAAACAAAAGCCATATAATGAGTGATTGTTGAAACGAAAGCCATATAATGAATGATTGTTGTCCTTAATGTACTATGTTATCTCTCATCTCTTTTGATGTCCCTTGGTTATCATATTGTTACAGTATCTCACTTTGTTATCTGATATATTGGATATATTTGTATTTGGTTATTTGAAATTGGATAGGGAAGGGGGAAAACCAAGATGGGGGTTGGGAGGGAGGGTAATGGGACCAAGACATGTGAAAAGGTATCAATGTATGTGAATTCATGCACCTTCTATCTGGTAAATATCATGTAACCCTTTTATTAATTACAATAAAAAATATTTTAAAAATTCATGAAAAAATGAGTGATTGTTGTCCTTCATGTACTAGGTTATCTCTCATCTCTTTTACCATCCCTTGGTTATCTCATATTGTCACAGTATTTCACCTGGTTATCTGATATATTGTATATATGCATATTTGGTTATCTGAAGTCGGACAGGGAAAAGGGGGAAAAAGATGAGCGGCGGGGGTGAGAGAAAGAAATTGGGACCAAGGGGTGAGAAAGGGTATCAATATATGTGAAGTACTACACCTTCTATCTGGTGAATATAATGTAATCCTTCTATTAATTACTATAAGAATATACGGAAAAAAAGGAAAAATATATTGTTTCTGAGTAGGTTGTACATCATCACGCAGTACAACAAGAAAAAGAAGCCAAGCATGTTCTTTGTTCCCGTGAAGATGTCTTTATTAATTTTCTATTATATGCCATTCAGGATATTAAGAAATATGGATTACCAAGATCTTTCATATTTTGAATGTATTTTAGCTCTAATTCTCTGGTCCCAAATATTTCCACAAGACAAATGCCTGGTGACTTTTCTAGCCATAATGTAAATAAACCAGAATCTTTTGTTTTCCTGATATTATAAAGATGAGTCAGGAGCTACTGCCAACATTGTCCTAGGCTTTTCTATAACCTTGGAATCATGTAGCATTGTCCATTAAATAAAGCTAAACTTTAATATTAAAGTTTATACAAATAATTTCATCCAGAAAATTCTTACTTATCGTTGACTGAGGTAAGACGCCAACTGAAGGGTGAGAAAGTGGGTAATTAAGTTGGAAGTAGAATTCATTTTAGCGTTATGTATTAGTTCAGATTAAATCTTTTACAATGTTATTTTATTGCTGTTTCTGATTTTATATCACTGATATTCACTAAATGAAATATTATTTCATGTCCTCTCAGAAGGAATTCTAAAAAATCCTGTTTAGTAAATAAGCATTTACAATGAAGTGATGATGCAAATCCTTGCTTTAATCTTATGAGTATGATAAGAGCTAAAATTTTAAAGGATAAAAATTAAAACTTTATTAAAAAACTGACTTTCTCAAGTACTTTTGAATATGTTGATAATAGCCCATTAAGAAAAGTAATTATCTCATCAAAAATTTAAAATTGGACTATGAATTGCAAATACTTTCCCTTCAATTTGAGGCTTACATTTTAAAAATGTATGCACAGTATCAAAGCACCAGCAAATACCTTAACAAACCAATTACCAAGCTAAAATTTTCCTAATGTCCCTGTGACATATTCTTTTTCATGAATTTTGATGCCTTGTCACTTCTGCCATAAAGTGCTGATCACATTCTAATTTTTAGACATACATAATTTTTTTTTTGGTAGTTGAACTCAGTGCTTGAACTCAGGATCTGGCTCTTGCTTGATAGATACTCTATCACCTAAGCAACTTTTCCAACACTTTGCTTTTCCTGGTATATTCCCTTTATTTTAAATTAGATCTTGTACTTTTTGCTTGGAGTTGGTTTGAGACCACAGGCTTCATCACTTCCTTTCTGATATATTCACCAGTGTGAGGTACTACCCGATACTTATTAATTCAGACATATTCTTACCATCTTTTTTATTTGACTGGCCTCAATCCTAATTTTCCCAATTTCTATAATCTGAATAGCTGGGATCACAATACTAACCACTATGTGTGGTGAAACAAAGTGTGAACCAGAATGCTCATACGCCTTTCAAAGTGTGAACCAGAATGCACACACGATTTTTAAAGTGTGAACCAGAATGGACATACGACTTTGATAATTAGGAACTATGTGGATATTGATTAACTTAAAAATATGTTTTTTGGCTGCCTGAGATAAAACCCCTGAGCAGAAGTTAATAATCAACAAGAAATAGGAGTGTGTGTATGTGCACGCACATGCACGCACCGTGCACTTAGTAAAGTTGGAGACTTTCTCTGTAAAATATGTTTTTCATTTCCAGTGGAAATTTATTCCAGAAACCCTAAAAAATTAAACATTTCTCCTCTCACAATTGGAGGAAAAGTAACTTGTCAGGTGCTGTGAAAGAATTTTGTGGTTGTTCTAGGTTTTCTATTGATTTGTGTAAATACCTACCTAGAAGAAAACACCATGTCATATTTGTTTTCAGAAACACTGTGCTGTATTCATGAGACAATATGGGATTTATGAGACCTATTCATTTTCCTAAAATAACAGGATTGAATTTTAAACCCCATGTCCACAGCTGATTCGCTGAGGAGCTGTCACTTGCAGTTAAGATTATTTTTTTCATTGTAATATGAAAGTTTAGAAGTTTTTAACTTTTTCAAATATCTATGCCTTGGGACCGGGAGTTTGGCCTAGTGGTTAAAGTGCTTATCTAGCATGCATGAAGACCCGGGTTCGATTCCTCGGCACCACATACATAGAAAAAAGCCGGAAGTGGTGCTGAGGCTCAAGTGGTAGAGCTCTAACCTTGAGAAAGTCCAAGGACAGTGCTCAGGCCCTGAGCTCAAGCCCAGGACTGGCAAAAAAAATAAAAAAACATCTATGCCTCTCTATCCTGTTGTATTCTATTTTTATATATTTTCGCTAAACATCTCTAATTTTGATAAAGAAAAATTTGGATAAGGTTTATTAAGAGGAATCTTCTTGTATGTTGCTTAAAATCAAATGATATGCAAAGAATCAACTATTTGAACATGATCATTTGATAAACACCTTCAGAGAAGGAAAAAAAAGGAAATAAAATGTGTATGATTAGAGTTAATAATTCAATAAATGATTTCAATACAAAAAGTAAAAAATATGTTTTTAGGAAATCTGTAGCTTCACAATTATATCTCAAAATTTTTGGTATTAAAAAAAACAAGTTAATATTATTGTACTGCAATAAAATGACCACACACTCAGGATCTCTGTACTAGAAGGAATAATTCAAACAATCCTACATCTTTCTTAGTGAAATAAATTCCTGCTTTGTTTCCTTCTAGCTGATATAATTCCTAGATATGTTAGGTGGGTATCATAAAGTAATAATAATCAGGTAAACTAAACATGATATGTACACATCCTTTTCTTATAATGATTCATGACTGAAATTTACTGTAAGTCCATCAGACAAACAGTGGATTAAAAAAGCAGATATTGCCAAAGAGAAATGAATCAGAGAGGATATTCACCTACTGCCACTCATTCTGTGAACAAAGCAAGCAAAAACAACCATCTCGTGAATATCTCATCTAAAGATCTTTATAATCCACTAAAATGGAAAGACAACTCATGTATGTCAGTTACTAGAAGTACTCATTTATGAGCATTTCATTTAACCTTCACTTCTAAAATTTCTATCTGCTCTGAATATAGAGATAATATACAGAATAATTTAAAGACTATGCCTAAAAATTAATCCACGCAAACACTTAGAAAATGTTTAACTGTGGATGAAGTAAGATACAGTGGACCTAAGGATGGTTATTAAAAACTAGCAAAACTGATGTATTGGATTTTGATTTTGGTTTCTAAAAGTAGGGTAGGAATTTGAACGAACTATTAGAGCTTCAAGGAAAAACAATAGAACAAAATTATGAAGAGGCACAGGACCTATATGGAAAGACTTTGGAAGACATTAATTATCAAGCTAGAACAATCTGTTACAGGACAGTGGTCATGATAGTAAAAACAGAGTGGGAAAAACTGAAGGATATAACAAGGTGAAATACTGTAACAATATGAGATAACCAAGGGACAGCAAAAGAAATTGGATAAGGAAGGGGGGAAAACAAGATGAGGGGTGGGAGTGGGGGGAGGGAATTGGGTACCAAGACATGAGAAATAAATGTTTGTGAAGTAATGTACCTTCT
Organism: Megascapheus bottae; assembly: GCF_031878675.1. Classification (NCBI taxonomy): domain Eukaryota; kingdom Metazoa; phylum Chordata; class Mammalia; order Rodentia; family Geomyidae; genus Megascapheus; species Megascapheus bottae. The sequence continues at coordinate 25,046,779 of NC_143515.1, forward strand.
ATCTGGTGAATATAATGTAACCCTTCTATTAATTACAATAAAATATATGGAAAAAACTGAAGAAGCTTTTACAACGCATGAATCTTTTGAACACTATTGGTTGAGCCTTTGAAGCCCAGTACTAAGTAATATGCAATTCTCCCCCATCCTGACCCATGGGGGAGAAAAGCAAACACAAAAACATTATTCGTAGCTGCCCGTTTTAGCTCAGTATAATAAAATCAATGAAAACAAAAATAAATAAAAATCTGGATAGAATACTTTGTTTATAAGGAAACAGCTAGCATTTGCTTAAACACAGGTTGGATTCTGTTAATGTCAGAAGTAAAATTGGGGACTAAAGTCTTAGGTTGAATTAAAATTGATTGACTCTAGAACATGTCCTTCAATTGAACAAAAGACACAAGTGACATTTAAAGTCAAAAGTTATAACACTTTTTAAAAAGCTATAATTTTCTCTTAGGAATGTTTCATTGATCTAGTCTAAAAAGGTTGTCAACAAATGCTAAAGCTTCCCAATCTTTTGGATAGGAGTCAACTCACGATGAAGATTGCTATTAAGACAAAAGTATAGGAAATGTTAATGGAAAACATCAACTATAAAAATAGTTTCATTTTCCATGCAAAACGTATGGAATTCAAGCAGAAATATATCAATATAGCATATCTATGGCTATATGTGTATAGCTATTTATATTATCTTTGTCTTTCCCCCTTCCCTCCCTGCCTGCCTGCCTGTCTGTCTGCCTGCCTACCTGCCTTCCTGCCTTTTTTCCTTCCTTTCTCTCCCCCTTCTCCCTTCGTCCTTTTTTTTTGGTTTTCCTTCCTTCCTTTTCTCTTCATTATTCTGTGGTATTAATCCCAATATATTGAATGTGCTAAGCAAGTGTTCAGCTATTGAGCTATATCCCCATTGCTGTGATATTATTTAATAAGAGTTACTTGATCTGACAAAACTAAACTCTCCATACATGATTTTAATAAGTCTGCTCTTACTATATATAAAAACTGTTTAGAATAATGCAGTTGGCATCATTTTACACAGTTTCTCTGATGAGAACACCCTATGGTGTATAATAGGTAAAAGTTATCTGTGATTGATTTGGATGACTTTATTGGAACTCTCTACTTGATACAAGTTATTGTTCAAGATTCCTGAAGTAGCTTTCAAGATTGGATGATCAACCTTGCTTGTTATTGTATATTATCTGTTTGTTCTATTCTGCCCTGCTAGCACCTGAGGTCAAAACATGGTCCAGCCCCTTCAGTTGATGGATAGGCATAAAGTTACTCCAGAGCATGTTTGTTCTAAATGCATTCCTTTCACAGCACTGTGTAGATAATACTTATTTGTTCTTAGAATCTACCTATCTGTAAAGTTTTGGTAGGAATAAAAACCAGCTCATCAATAATCAGGATCATTGATAGAGTATGTCTCATAACATAATCCAAAAAATGAATGGCATAGGCTTGCCTCATGTATAGAAAATATTGAGTTTATGATTATCATAAAAGCATTGAAGTTGACAGGATCTTGTTATAAACTTTTCTGTACATATCTATAAATAGTTGCTGAACTAAAATTAATAAAATAGTGAACACAGATAAAGTGGTATGCTTTGATTAAATATTTATAACTTTAAAGGTTATTGGTATTCTTGGTCAAATATATGTTTTTATATATGTTATGATTATATCTCAGTCTCAGAGAATTCTTTTTTACATATTTCTCTATTAAATTGCATAATTGACAATACTCTCTTCCATTGTTACTGTGTACACAGTTTCTACTAATATCTTCTACTACTGTAAGTAGCATATGATTACTACTATAAGTTAGGATTCTCAAAATCTGCTTCTCTAATAGAAATGCTCTTGGAAGCTGAGTATAAAATATGGTATTTGCTGATGCTTACACTGATATTTCAATCTTACTATGAACATGTTGACTTTATATATATATGTGTATACACACACACACACATATATATATATATATGTATATATACAGTCCTGGGCCTTAAACTCAGGGCCTGGGGACTGTCCTTGGGCTTTCTCAAGGCTAGAGGTCTACCACTTGAGCTACAACACCATTTCTGGCTTTTTTCGTTGTATGTGGTATCGAGGAATCGAACCCACGTCCTCGTGCATGCTAGGTAACCACTCTACCACTAGGCTAAACTCCCAGCCCTTCAAATATATTTTAACTTCTATGTATTTTTATTTCTGTTCGTGTGAAGATCAGTGTAGAACACATAAATTCTTCTGGACAGTTTCAGGCAACCTATTACTTTTGTCACATACTAGGTCTATTAATTTCTTTTTTTTCTTTTTCTTTTTCTTTTTTTTTTGTGGGTCATGGGGCTTGAACTCAGCCTGGATGCTGTCCCTGAGTTCATCAGCTCAAGGCTACTATCCCTGGGCCTGGGCACTGTCCTTGAGCTCTTCCACCAAAGGTTACCATCCTATCCTCGAGCCAAGCCCCACTCCCCCTTTTCTAGAGATTAATTGGTCCTTATGTGCCTGGGCTGGCTTTGAATCCTGATCCTCAGATCTCAGCCTCCTGAGTAGCTAGGATTGCAGTCTTGAGACACGGAGCCTGGCTTTCTGTAGCATTTCTATATTAGTTTCAACTTGGCTATTCACAAGGCAGCATATAATAATGTTGGTCAAATGTCTAAATCATATGCTCAGATAAAATTCCATATATATGTATATCTATATGCCACTTATAGTTTCCAAAGTATCTATAAACACATAACATTATAAACAAAAATATATCGTGCATAATTTTTAAATCTTTATCTGTTAATATATGTTTGTAAATTAAGATGGTCAGTCAATATGAAAATTTGCATTGTTTATATTTTTATATGGAAACAGAGAGATTTACATATTTGTGTTTTACTTCCTCATAAATTTGAAAAGATACGTTTAAACATTTTCTGTTTAAACTTTCATTTTCATATCAATTATACATTTAGACTATTCCACTTTTCTTTATAAGTTTTATTGACTGATTCTGTTTCATTTTTCTCATAAAAACCACCAGCTAAGGTTATTCTTTATTTTATTTGTGTATCTCATTTCCCAGGAATAAGCATTCTAAGATGGTAGTGTGTGTGTGGAGGGGGGTGGTTCTTTCACTTGAATATAGGGTCTGGCCACTGTCCTTGAGCTTTCTCACTCAAGGCTTGTACTTTACTACTTGAGCCACATGTCCAATGCTTGCTTTTTGGTAGTTAATTGGAGATAAGTATCTCACAGACTTTATTGACTTGGCTGGCTTTGAACCACAACCCTAAATTCTGGTCTTCCTGAGTAGCTAGGATTACAGACATGAGTCACTGAAACTTATTATGAGAATAGAATTTTTAATATTTTGATGATCACTCTATCTGCATTGGTTTTGCATCATAAATGGTGCTTGACAAACATAAATTGAATGAATAATTTTATGTTAATAATAACATTCACTAGTAATCTCTTTAATGTTAATAATGATATCATTTATTCAGTAGTCTGTTCCAGATATGCGATATGCTTAGACAAACCTACTTAAGTATGTTATACAGTTTTGGTATATGGAGATATTGAGTTATTTTTCTAAGCTCACATTGTGGGAAAATATGGCTTTATACCCATATTTTTTCAACAAGGAATTATGTATTTTAACTACTAAGCCATTCAACATTAAATATTAGAAACTTAGCAGTGCTATTATCTTTACTGCAAATGCATATACTACTAAGTGACTAAGTGTTCTGGAATCTCTTTGTAGTAGGAATCTCTTTATGTTCTTCTAAATCAATTTATACATAGAAATCTTTTACTGAATATTCCTGCCAGGATTCGGTAGACAACTTAGTTATATACATAAATAAAATTTTTGGCCAGGAGTTTGGCTTAGTGATTAAAGTGCTTGCCTAGCATGCACGAAGACCCGGGTTCGATTCCTTGGTACCACATACATAGAAAAAAGCCAGAAGTGGTGCTGAGGCTCAAGTGGTACAGCTCTAGCCTTGAGAAAGTCTAAGGACAGTGCTCAGGCCCTGAGCTCAAGCCCAGGACTGGCAAGAAAAAATCAATTTAAAATCATTATTAAGAGAAATAATAATAAATTATTAGCAAGTCATTTAGCATAGAGTTATTAATTATGACAGTTCACATTGTCATTTATGATTTCCTATCATAAAATATTTAATCTGAATATCAATAAGTTATAATTCTTGATTTTCATCAAAATTAAAACAAATACATAAAATATATTTTTCACACATTTTGTTTTGAATTAACTTGTATTATTTTTTTACCAGTCCTGGGGCTTGAACTCAGGGCCTGAACACTGTCCTTGGGCTTTCCTCAAGTCTAGTGCTGTACCACTTGAGCCACAGCACCATTTCTAGCTTTTTTTGTATGTATGGTACCGAGGAATTGAACCCAGATCTTCATGCATGCTAGGCAAGCACTCTACAGCTAGGCCAAAATCCCAGCTATATTCTTTTTTTTTTTTAAGAGACATTTTTCTAAAATTCAAGGCATTCCTCTTAATCTTCATATTTTTCCTTCTATTATTTCAGGTGTCTCAAAGATGGTTGTTTAAATTAATGACCTAAAAAAATCTTAAATTCAAACAAGGATTAAAGGACAAAGACAGTAACTACTACAAAGTATTTGAAGAGATCTTAGACATTGTTTTTAGTGATTCCAATTACTCTTTTAATTGAAATAGTCTTTTAAAATATTTCTCTAGCAGTTGCATGAGACATTAAGGTTAATGCACTAAATTCAGAATTCTTTATAACTAAGAAGCATGTTAATAAAATAAGATGAAAAAGTTTTAGAGGTGTGGCTCAGTTGGTAGATTACTGGCTAATGAGTTCTAATCCCAGGCTCAGGGCTAAAAATAAAGCTAAAAATAAAAGTAGAATGAAAAGAAGCATGTTAAATTTGCAACTAAAGTAATAGTACTTCTGTGTGCAGCAATGTGAGGAGTAACTACAACTCCTGGTCATTTGAGAAAGTACATGTTTGAGTCAAATAATTATCAAACCAGTGACCAGTTCAGTGACATTACTTAAATAAATTAACTTGCATTAATACAGTTTTGTTCTCACAGCTAAAATTACAGAATTGGTGATTATAATCAGATTAGTGTTAAAAGAACCTGACAAGAGCCAAAAATTACAATATATAATATAATCATGATCATTATCATCAACACCATTAAGCAGAAATTCTGTTATGCTATTGCTAATACACATTTAGAAAAATATCTGGACTCAGATGTAATTCCAAATTAATTTATGCCAGAATTTTATTTCCAATATGAAATCTCTCCTGCTAATTTGAGATAAAGTTCAGCTGTGCTTTCACATAAGAATATTTACCACATTCCTCACAATTGGAGACAAAAGAGAAGGGGGGTAATCTAATCTCAAAATGTTCCACTACTGGAAATGAAGCATTATGAATATAATTTAAATCACATTTCAGCTTGCAAAGTAAGTCTTGCAAATTATTGTGCGTAAGTAGAACAACAGGTGATGCATGAAGTAAAACTCCTAAGTTTGCTTATTCCCTGGTGCAATTTCTCCATCTGATCTTTATAGATGAATGGCATCACAAGGAGTTAACAGGTTCTTAAAGCATGTTGTCAATAGTGATTACCGCATGATAGATGCTATTAGAGATTGGAAAGGAAAAGAGCTCAACTTCCTTCCTATAACTCTCATGAACTGGTCTTATAGAGCTGCAGTCACAGACCTGGATCTTGACTAAGTAGTTCCAGAAATGGAGGAGCCACCACAGCTACGGTCATGGTAAGAAGTTCTTAAGCTGGGTCTATAGAGTTTTGTATCAATGAACTTCATGTATGCTAGTGTAAGTAGAAAACAAATAGTAAGAATATTGTATGCAAATCTTGGAGCAAGTTCCAGATTGAAGTGAAAGGCACAATAAACTGTATATTTGGATGTCTTAAAGAACTAACATTTTGTTTCAGGCCTACATGAAAGGCAACTCGTGGAGTATTGAAATAAATAGCTATTGTAAGACAGGTGACTTTGTACACCTGAGAGTGTTGAAAGTATATAATATGTTTTATATAATGGTCCGGACAAAAGCAAGGGAGAAAAGACATCCATTTGACAGCTTCTCTAAATTTGCCATAGTTTTCATTTCTGAAATTTAGAATGGGTTAAGAATATTCCAGAGTGAGCACCTCATGCACCTCCCACTGAATCTTACCACAGTTATTTTACTTTAAATCACACTTCAATCCCTTCTTATACACTTCAGTCATATTATTTTGGATATTATTCAAAATCAATTTTAAATATAAAATATGAACTGTATACCTCATTCTACACTTCTTTAATAGTAAACATTACATACTTATATTTTTTCTTTTTTATTAAATAATTTATTAACATTGATTTTACATTGTATTTCACATGACACTTTTAACAAACAAGTATTCAAAAAGGGAATCTCCATATGCAATCACTGGCACTTAGATTTTAGAACATAATTAAAATTAGGCTGGGGTTTTATATGTCATAGACACATATTAATCTATGTAATAAAACAATATGTCTATAGACTCAGATTTTTATGTCTATGTAGTTGTATTTATATTTCCAATACCATATCCATAGCATTGGGTATGCAAATATTGAGTCCTCGCTCTTGTACTGTTTGGATCTAATCGCCACATATTAAGGATACCATGTGCCTTTTGTTCCTTTGGTCTTGACTTGTGTCATTCAACATGATTCACTCTAGATTTGTCCACTTCCCTGCAAATGCCATTATTTTATCTTGTCTGTTGGTTATATAGAATTCCATTGTGTGTGTATATATATATATATATAAATGATATATATATTTTTTTTTCTGTATCCATTTATCTGAAGTAGAGCATCTGGGTTGTTTCCATAGCCTGACTATTACATACTTACATTTTTTATTGTTTGGGTAATATATAGAGGTGTTACCATTACTTTTGGCAGGTAATGGGTATATTACGTTTTGGTACCCCTTCTCATATTTTTGTCCTCGTTTCCTTCCTTTCCACCCCTCTCAATCACCTTCTCTTCCCTATTTCTAATAAAAAAGTAAATGTATATATACCAGGTTTAATGTAAATTTATTTCAAATGAAATGCTGAAGACTTCGGTAACTGCTCTGTGAGTGATTACTAAACATCAATCTTTGGAAGTTGCCTTTATCAAGACAGAATTGCTGACATACTTGTCTTAATTCTTGTAGCTTTTCCCAATAAATTCTCTCTTAATTCCAGAAAAAAATAATATGACAGGGAGCCATATTAGGGGAGAATAAGTATATATCAAACAGATTGAGGGAATCGTAATCATTGAGTAGTAGTAAGTAAACGTAGATGTCATGAATGCAAATGTTAATTTAGGAGGTAAAGACCCAGGACTTTTAAATTAATTAATTCTACCACCTGTTCATTAATCCAGAGATCCAACTGAATAGCATTGACTAGGCCTTAGGGAAACTTCAAATTACACCTGGATCCTTGAAGATAAAATGTCCAGTATCTTCAGTTCTGCCTTAACAGGATGGCAGACTCCTGAGATCTGCTTTAGTGATTTTTGTAGGTTAAAGTCTACCATGTTCTAAGTGTGGGAATAGGTAATGCTAGTATCAAATCATCCAAGACTAATTTTTGTGGTATCAAGCACACTTGGATTCCAAAGCCTCAGTGACCCTTTTCTTCAAATTCCTGGCTTTCCCTTCCCCCAAATACACAGGCTTAGCCTTGGCACAGGATTTAGGGTTGATTTAGGTTCAGCAATAGCACTAAGCAAGTACGTTGAATGCAGTCAATGGCTGATTTGTTTTCCATTGTAAAGCTTAATTTAAGTGCTGCTAAACTTCAAACTGTAAAGTTCCTACCTTGGATAGTCATTGGATAAATTCATTTACCTATTTGTTTACTGATGCAACATTCCCAGCAGAATCTGCTCTTCACCTTATACCTCAGAAGTCACATGGGAAAGATCTTTGTGTCTACTTCATATTGGTGTGAAATTAAAACTTAATGATTTCTTAACAGAGTGCCTCCTATGGAGTACATTTTCTAAAAGAATAATAATGATTGTGATAACGGCTTTACTTTCCTCACAAGTAAAACACATTTTATATCTGAATTTTTGTAATTGGGTTCTTGCCTTCATTCTCAAATGATTGAACCTTTACTTTGTACCTTGCATGAGTTCTCTAAGACTGAAATTATCTTGTTTTCTTAAGAACTCTCCAGGTGTAGAGTTTTTTGTTCCTTCCTAATTAAAAATACTGAAGAGAGGGAATTCCTATCAGTTGTCTCCTAAGGAGCAATTTTGAGACTTCATGATTTTAAGAAGAGATAATAGTTTGTGTTTAACACATCAAATGCAGAAGATTCTGGGGCTTCATGCATTCTGGGCAAGCACATTTCCACTAGGCCAGACTCCTGGCCTTGGTCATATTCTTTCTGTGTCCCTAAATGTGAAATGATTGTAAAATATCTCTTTTTTCTGTTTTACCCAGCTGATTGAATTGATTTATCATTATTGGTTTGAAATCTAACTTACTGATTGGAAAAAAAACTATCAGTTACCTTTGCACATATCTACTTTCCAGAATTGGTGTCTATTTTGCAGGTTCTGTAACAGCTTCACAACTATATTCAATATGATTACTTGATTATACAGTGCTGACAAATATCTCTTCTCACTATCACAGAGTAAATAAGTAAACAGGAATATCTTGACCTTCTTATGAATACTGATTCAAACATATTTCAGTTGGTATGCAATTCATTGCATAAGGACAATTAAAATGACTATCAACCCAAATGTATGTTTCTGTTTGTTTTAATGTTTAGCAAGGCATTAATTGAATAGTATTAATAGGGGAACATCAGTATGTATGGAGGGAAATGATCATGCTAAAGGAATTAATATGACTCCAGCAACTCAACTTTCAGGAAGAACTGAAAGTAGAGAAGTATGCATTTATACTGCATACTTCCTATAAAATACATTCTCTTTTTTTTTTTGCCAGTCCTGGGCTTGAGCTCAGGGCCTGAGCCCTATCCTTGGACTTTCTCAAGGCTAGAGCTCTACCACTTGAGCCTCAGCACCACTTCTGGCTTTTTTCTATGTATGTGGTACCGAGGAATCAAACCCAAGTCTTTGTGCATGCTAGGCAAGCACTCAACCACTAGGCCAAACTCCCGGCTCTAAAATACATTCTCTTTAAACACATAAAAAACCTAAGTATGAAGTATCCATGAAGACATCCACTTTCATTTTAAAACCAAATTGACATTTGAAAAATGAAAGAGATTCAGAAGACACTAAAAGATTTGATTAGCTGCTTCAGATATTAGAGGATCCTGGCTAAGAATCAATTCACTCAGCTCTTCGTTCCTCACTTCATGAATCTTCTAGTTCTCTAACTTTTCATTTTGAAGACTTTATTCTCTGCTTTTTGAGCTCCTGATACTATTCCCAGTTTTCTACTCTATCCAAGCCAATTAGATAAACTGGTCATGGAACTTGAAAATTGGATTTCTCCTTCGTTCTCATACCAGTGCCTAATTATTCACTTCTCCTCGATCATTCATCAGAACAGACCAAACTAAAAATGAAAATGGATAAATATAACTATTGTTGATACTTACATGTAAATATGAACCCATATACCCTTTATTGTTTACCAGTGAAGGAACACTGAACAAAGGGAAGACATCGCTAATAAATAAAATTAACTGTTGTGCTTATGCCAATGACTTTGACTATAGATATAAAGCAACGGGCTGAGAGATTTGCAGTAACACAGGATACTGTGTGAATGAGAAAGTTTCACAGGAATGTAAGATCCTATCTGTATTTTCTTTAGCCTAGATTATTTTGCTTCATCTTGCTTGCCTCTTCTTTCCTCAAATCTTTTAAAAATAAGAAAGCTCTAGAAGCATTGTTTGGCTTTCTGAGCTGATGACACACAGTGGAATAATTCCCTATAAGTGGTTGTTTCCACATGATTGTATCAGCATAAGTTTCTACTTTAGGCATCACCAGTTCTCGTTTGACTTCATTGGCAAAGGTAGGATCAGGATGAAGCCACTTCTGGCGTTTTCTATGTATGTAGCTCCAAAGAATTGAACCTGGGTGTTCATGCATGTTAACCAAGGACTCTATCACCATGCCAAACTCCTGGCCTCCAGCTCTCATCTGATTATCATAATCCTCTTAAAATCAGAACCTCTGTTTCTCAATATATCCATTCTTAGTTCACTGTACAACTTGAAAATTTTGAGACATTTGCTCAAAAGGTAAGCAATTAGAGGAATTAGGGATAATTGGCAAGGGTATGGTTAGGTTGGTAGCAGCTTACATTCATTCTTATGTTGTCCATTAGTTTCAGGATTATTGGTGCACATGCTATTGTTGTTTGGTTATTTGAAGGTTTATTCTAGGCGACATTCTGTTTACCACATGTCACCAGGAAGTATCACATGGTTCTGTTTTTAGGAGTGAATGACATTAATACACTCTTACTGAAGGAACAGAAAACTCTAGTTGTGATTTGAGACATAGAGATTAGGTATAGACTTTTCACTGAGATGCTACTGGGAGAGTCAATGGGCAAAATGGTGGACATGATAACAGACATGTATAAAAGCCAAGACCTATGTCATGAACCTAAGGCATTAAAAACAAAGGCATAAAATAAAAACCAGTATCAACCTGTTGCCAAAGTTAAAGATGATGAATAGATTGAATCAAATAGTACTTTTTATTCTTGTGTTGAAGCTTCACTAAACAAAATATACACTTTTATTGCATGAAACTGCCTTAACAGTATCATCCACTTATTAGAATGTGATTTTATGCCTGGAATCTCAGCAACTTTAAAGACCAAGATAGTGAATAAGGATAGTGAGACCCTGTCTCAAAGAACAAGCCTAAAGTAGTGGTATATCCAACTGTAGTTCCAGCTACTCAGGAAGTGGAGGGTGTTAAATCATGTTAAGGATCAATGGCACATAAGCAAGATCCTATCTGAAAAATAATAGAAGCAGAAAGAAGTAGGCAGGAAGGTCCATGTGATTGTGTAGGAAGTTATTACCTAATAAGACACAGGTTCTGACTCCAATCTCTAATTAAAAAGAAGACATATCATATTCAACCTTGTTAACTTTTATCAATTACAAATTTATTCTTAAAAGTCACTATATGGTGGACTTAATTGCTTGCTATATACATTAACAAAATTATTATATTCCATATGTGTACCATTGCCAGTGTGTTTAGATATGAGTCAAATAAGCCACCTAATGAAATACTTTTATACTCCATATGAGCCAGTTCTCATTTTTTTGACAGTCCTGAAGCTTGAAATCAGGGCCTAGACACTGTCTTGAGCTTCTTTGTGAGCAAGGCTAGAGCTTTACCACTTGAGTCACAGCTTCACTTCTGTTTTTTTCTATGGATGTGGTATCAAGTAATTGAACCTGGGTCTTCGTCCATGCTAGCCAAACACTCTACCACTATGCCAAACTCTTGCCCCCCACCAGCTTCCATGTGATTATTATAATCCTCTGAAAAATCAGAACTTCTGTTTCTCAATATATCCATTTGTAGCTCAAGGTACAACTTGAACATTTTGAAATCAATAAAACAGGTTATAATCATGATGCTATTTTTTTTGCCAAAAATGGTGAATCTTTTTTTCAGAATGTAAGTTTTCATTACATTTAGAATCAGTGACATACCTTACTATCAATATCAACTCTAAAATACTTTGAATGAGTGGAAATTAGATTCATTTTTCTTATTTTCAACATAAATTCTTATTTCAAGAAATTTCTTCTCCTTACTCTATCTTCAGAGAATATATCTGGGTAGATAGTTAATGAGGATGTTTTGGGCTGTTGGTAATTTTATGTAATTTTTAAAGTGTTTAGAATAGCAGCGGATGGACAATGGATTTGATGTTGGGAAATATAAACCCTCTAATGTCCTTTATCATTTTTTTTGCAGTGTATCAAACTTTCCTGGGAGACAAATGCAAATCACTTAGCTTGCAACAAGCCTTTAGTATTCATTTGGCCCCAAAGGTGCTTCAGAAAAGTCACTCAAGGCATGATAGAATACGAGCTTCAGTGAGATTATACTTATTTTTAATTCAACATTCATTATAAAAACTACAAGAGGCCAGGAGAGTGGCCCAATGGTAGATTCTTTACCTAGCATGCACAAAGCCCTGGGTTTGATTCCTCAGTATCACATACACAGAAAAAGCTGGAAGTGTTACTGTTGTGTAAGTGGTAGGGCACTAGCCTTGAGAAAGCTCAAGGCTTTCAATTCAAGTCCCAGTACTAGAAAAAAGTATAGAAGAAAAAAATAGTTAGTTTATTTTTAAACGATAAAGAAAACACTGGAGATAATAGTCATTCAAGAAAAACTCATCCGTGCATCTTTTCTTAAGAGTTTAGAATTTTTTTATATTTATATATTACAATTTTAAAAATATACATTTTATTTACACCAATACATGCATTTATTAGCTTATTAAATACTCTAGTTTTACATATTGGTTCATAAAACAATTATATACTTCTCCAAAATAATATAACTTTTCTTTACAACAGACAAACAATATACAGTTCTATGTGTAAAATCTCTGAAAACAACTCAGTAATGAGGAATTTACTATCTCAACTTCTTGTGCAGAAACATTGACATAGTGATACTTCTGTGCTCAGGTCCAACTATCCCATTATCCTAGAAGTTAGATGAGACCACTTGAAAACTAGTAGAGCTCCTTTGATCCTTGAAATGGAAAGGGAAAAGGGAAAGAGAAAAGGAAGGGAGGAATAAAAAGCAGTAGGAGATGGGGAGGAGGAAGAAGAGAGAGAAAAGAGCAGAGGGATGAGGGATGGGTGGACATGGAGAGGCACTGGATGAGTAGACAAGGTCTGAGTTCCCATGGAAACCTGGTCAAGTCAGATTTCCATTCATAGTTTGGGGTTCTGTTGAGAGCATTTAGTTAGGAGAAACAGGATTTAACACCTGATTCTAAATCATCCGTGTGATACTATCATATTGTGAAAATCAGTATGACTAGAGGCAAAGATGATTTTCACTTCCTCCACTGGTGGGCAGAAAAAGTAGTTCTTGATACACATCATTTTCTATGTGATGTTTATGATTATTTTCCTGGGGAAAGGGTAAGAGAAGACCCTACCTGAACAGAGAAATAAAAATATCTTTTTTAGTTTGTGCATTTGAATAAGCATTCTGCTTATTAGGAAAACAACAGTTGGGAGAGAACTGAAGTCTGTTTTCAATGAATGATTGAAAGTGATTCCTTAACATGCAATCAGAAGCAGATGGCTCTTTTTAAATAGATGTATTACTATTTCACTTAAAGGTAATGTGAAAAAAATGTAACCCATCATTTTTGTGTTAATTTATGCATAGGTTAACATATATAGCATATATCTTGATGTTTTGGTATACACTTATATCTTGAAATGTAAATTTAATGTAACTCTATAACCAGCTTACATTACTTTACATTGTAGTTTTGTGACTGTGTGTTTGTAAGGTGTGTATACATGTGTTTGTGTGAGTGTGTGTGTGTGTATGTGTGTGTGTGTGTGTGTGTGTGTGTGTGTGGTGGAATGACTACATGTTAATTCTATCCTATTACCAAATTCATGGTTACAATGCAATATTTTCACTGCTTGCTCTTTTGTGATTAGAGGAGAGTGAGGAGGAAATAAAATGGCAGAAGATGGAAAGACTCCACAGGAAATGTGGTGGAAATGAGACCCCTAGAGTTATATGTGACTTCTGAAAATAAAACAAGCCCCATTCTCAGAAGGGTCTTCTATTAGGTATTATTTCCTCCCATCCTTCTCAGTGATCTGTTGTTTTGAACAAGAAGCCCTACATTTTCACTTTGCAAATTACATAGACCCTCACTATTATCATCCCAGGTACAGTGTTGAGAGATAATGGGAAAAGATAGAGAGCAGAAGAATCTGTAAGAAAAACATTTTCTAGTTACAGTCTTTACTGTGACAGCCTTCCAATAGAGAAATGTGCCTACAAGGCTCATTTTTTTCTTCTTTCACACTATATCATGAATATTTCTCTGAAAATTATGGGAGAAAAAGTTCAAATTTGACTTTATGTCTTCCATTTTTTTCCTATGGCCATAAATGGCATTTAAATTGTGTCTAGGTGAATTAATATGTATTTAAATAAATACAAATTAATGTCTGAATATTAATTTTTATTACAAGTTTAGATAATGCTTCTACCACTAACTATGTTCAATGGGTAAAAGAATCATTCCATTTAATTCCAAGCAAAAAACAATGTAATAAACTCTACTGTCAACTAGCACTAAAAGACTCTTTGTGTTTCCATGTTTACCTTGGAGACTTGAAAAGAAAAGTGAATAGGTCAACTTAAAAGATCATTTTATTCCTTTCAAGATTACCATTTTAGTGCTTGTTACATTTGCTAATGTTTACAAAATTTTTCACTCAGAAAAGCCTTTTCCTCAACAGTAGGTCATTTACTGTAATACATAGTTTTCAAACAAGTAAACCTTCATGTATTTACTGGGTATACAATACTACTTTTAAAAGAGTTCTTCTGTTTCCATTTATCTATCAGTTTGAGCCAAATGTGAAGTGATTTTAAATCATTGTAATGTATTATATCTTTGCAGAAGACACCGAATGGCCAATATTGATGCCAGTGACCCCTTCAAAAACTACTGTGCTCAGACAGTGTTCCATTGATCGTTGGTTAGCTCACTGGCCAGTCACTTGTCAGACAATAACTAGGAAATGTCTAAGAGAAGATCATTTTGCCTACCACCTCCAACTGAATGAAACAGATCTCAGTTCTCAGAAGCCTCAAGACAGTAGTCCTCCTCTAAAAGCAATACTTCTTTTGGTATTGTCTCTATGAAAACTTTCTTCATCAAAAAGGTCCTTTACATTCTTAGTTAAGCTAATTCCTAGGTACTTTATTTTTTTGAGGCTATTGCGAAAGGAGTTGCTTTCCTGATTGTTGCCTCATTCCTTTCACTGTTGGCGTAGAGGAAGGCAGTTGATTTTTGAGGGTTAACTTTATAGCCTGCTACACTTCCAAAGTTTTGAATAAGCTCAAGGAGCTTGGGAGTGGAGTCTACAGGATTCTTTAAATACAGAATCATGTCATCTGCATAGAGGGATAGTTTTACTTCCTCTTTCCCTACTTGGATCCACTTTATTCTTGCTTCTTGCCTTATTGCACTGGCTAGGAATTCTAATACTATGTTAAAGAGGAGTGGAGAGAGTGGGCATCCTTGTCTCGTTCCTGATTTTAGAGGGAATGGCTTTAGATTTTCACCATTAAGTATAATACTAGCTGTGGGTTTGTCATACACAACCTTTATTATATTGAGGAATGTTCCATGGATTCCTAGTTTCTCCAGAGCTTTTAACATAAAGGGATGTTGGATCTTGTCAAATGCTTTTTCTGCATCTATTGAGACAATCATGTGATTTTTGTCCTTGCTCCTGTTGATGTGTTGAATTATATTAATTGATTTGCGTATGTTGAACCAGCTTTGCCTCCCTGTGATGAATCCTGTTGGATCATAGTGTATAATTTTTTTGATAAGTTGTTGTAACCAGTTGGTCAGTATTTTGTTGAGAAGTTTTGTATCGATGTTCATCAAAGAGATAGGTCTATAGTTCTCTTTCTTTGATGAGTCTCTATCTGGTTTGGGGATGAGGGTTATACTGGCTTCATAGAATGAGTTTGGTAAAGAACCTTCATTTTCAATTTCATTGAAGAGCTTGAGGAGTATTGGTGTGAGCTCTGCTTTGAAGACCTTATAGACTTCAGCTGTGAATCTATCTGGAACTGGGTTTTTCTTAGGTGGAAGGTATCTTATTGCCATTTCTATTACAGTGCTTGAAATAGGCCTGTTTATTTGGGTCAGGTCTTCTTGGTTCAGTGTGGGTATGTTAATATTGGCGAGGAATTCATCCATTTCTAGATTCTCAAATTTGTTGGCATAAAGGATTGAGAAGTATTCCCGCATGATACTCTGGATCTTGGTGATTTCTGTCATGATATTACCATTTTCATCTGTGATTTTGTTTATTTCAGTATGCTCTCTTCTTTTTTTGGTAAGATTTGCTAAGGGTTTGTCAATTTTGTTAATTCTTTCAAAGAATCTTGTTTTGTTGATTCTTTGTATAGTTTTTTTTGGATTTCCAAATAATTTAATTCTGCTTTGATTTTAATAATTTGCTTCCTTCTAGTGGGATTAGGGTTGGTTTGTTGCTCTTTTTCCAGGAGCTTAACGTGACACATTAACTTGTTGGTTTGCGAGTTTTCCAACTTATTGTTATAGGAATTCAAAGCTATAAATTTCCTCTGAGTACTGCCTTTGCTATTTCCCAAAGGAGCTGGTATTTTGTGTGTTCCTTATTGTTAAATTGCATAAACTGTTGGATTTCTGTTCTGATCTCTTCGATGACCCATTGGTGGTTCAACAATGTGTTGTTCAATCTCCATGAGTTACAGGGTTTTCGTTGGTGGAGATGTGTGTTCAGTTCCAATTTGATGCCTTTGTGGTCTGAGAGCGTGCAGGGAATATTTCAGTGTTTTTGAATCTGTCCAGGTTTGTTTTATGGCCTAAGATGTGGTTTATTTTAGAAAATGTTCCATGTGCTGCTTAAAACTCTGAAAAAGGAAATTAAAGCAGAACTAAGGAAATGGAAAAACCTCCCAAGCTCCTGGATTGGAAGAATCAACATCGTGAAAATGACAATCTTGCCAAGGGCTATCTACAAATTCAATGCAATACCCATCAATACCCCAATGTCATTCTTTAAAGAAATAGAAGAGGCAATCCAAAATTTCATATGGAATAATAAAAGACCCCATATAAGAAAAACACTTCTTAGAAGAAAGAACAGCCCAGGAGAAATTTCAGTACCAAACTTTGGACTCTATTACAGAGCTATAATTATCAAAACAGGTTGGTACTGGCACAAGAACAGGCCTGAAGACCAATGGAATAGAACTGAGGACCCAGATATTAAACCACAGACCTATGGCCACCTAATCTTTGACAAGGGAGCCAAAAAAAATAGAATGGAAGAAAGATAGCCTCTTCAACAAGTGGTGCTGGCAGAACTGATTAAGCACATGCAGAAAACTAAAGTTGGATCCTTCTTTGTCACCCTGAACTAAATTAACTCCAAATGGATCAAAGACCTGGAGGTAAAAGCTGACACACTGAAAACTTTACAAGAAGGAATAGGACATACACTACGCCTCCTTGGAACAGGTCAAAACTTTCTTAATAAGGACCAAGAATCACAACAAATCAGAGAAAGGCTGGATAAGTGGGACTGCATTAAACTGCAGAGCTTTTGTATGGCAAAGGACATGGCTAGTAAATTAATTAGGAAGCCTACAGAATGGGAGAAGATCTTCACCAACCATACAACAGACAGAGTCCTCATATCTAAAATATATCAACAGCTCAAAAATTGAATCACTCCAAAACTAATCTCCAAAGTAACAACCATCCCATTAAAAAATGGGCCAAAGACTTAAAGAGAGTCTTCTCTGAAGAAGAAACAAAAATGGCCTATAGACACATGAAGAAAGGCTCAACCTCTCTGGTCATAAAAGAAATACAAATCAAAGCAACGCTAAGATTCCACCTCACTCCAGGTAGAATGGCCAGGTTCAGGAAAATTAATAACAACAGATGCTAGAGGGGATGTAGCCAGGAAGGATCACTACTACACTGTTGATGGGAGTGCAAACTCGTTCAACCACTATGGAAAGCAGTATGGCAAAAGGCTTCCCTATGACCCAGAAATTCCACTACTTGGCATTTACCCAACCACCCAGAAACAAGGACATGCTAAACCCACTAGCACAACAATGTTCATTGCAGTATTATTCACCATAGCAAAAATATAGAACCAACCTAGATGTCCCTCAGTTGATGAGTGGATCAACAAGTTGTGGTATTTGTACACAATGGAATTCTATGCTGCTGTCTGAAAAAATGACATCGCCCCATTTGTTAGGAAATGGAAAGACATAGAAAAAATCACATTAAGTGAAGTAAGCCAGACTCAAAGGAACTTAGGCTCAATGGGTTCCCTCATTTGTCATAATCAGTAGAAACCTTGGGCTCTACTAGCAGAGATTTGCAATAGAGCAAAACCTTGATACATAAGGCCTATAGTATGAAGCTAATTAAAAGGACCTCCAGGATATTGAAACAAAAGCCATATAATGAATGATTGTTGTCCTTAATGTACTATGTTATCTCTCATCTCTTTTGCTGTCCCTTGGTTATATCATATTGTTATAGTATCTCACTTTGTTATCTGATATATTGGATATATTTGTATTTGGTTATTTGAAATTGAATAGGGAAGGGGGGAAAACCAAGATGGGGGATGGGAGACAGGGTAATGGGGACCAAGACATGTGAAAGGGTATCAGTGTATGTGAATTAATTCACCTCCTCTCTGGCAAATATCATGTAACCCTTTTATTAAGAAAAAAAAGAAAAAAAAAGAAAACTTTCTTCATTTGTATTAACTGGTTTAAAGAAGGCTTGAGCATAAAGCACATTAATGTGTAGTATATCACTCTTCCGAGTTTTTTTATATCATTGTTCATTGTTGCTTAGATGATTCCTCTATATTTAGCTGGTGTCAGACTCATTTTTCCTATCTTTTTTATTATACAGGTGATGTACAGAGGAGTTATAGTTGCATATGGAATTGAGTGCATTTCTTTTCTGATAGTGTTACCCCTGCTTTTTTTTCTATATTCTGTCCCCTTGACTCCATCACCCCACCCAGGTTGTAAAGTTCATTTCCAATATATTTTATAGTGAGTATTGCTGTTGCATTGGTTCAATCTTTGTCCCACCATTCCTGTAATTCCTCTTCCCTTCCCCAAGTCAGATAAACATATAAAAGACAAAAGGTACCAAAATTAGAAACATAACAATAGAGAATAAATTGGAGGAGAATAAAACTCAGAAGACAAAAGAAATAACTGCAAACAGTACATTTAAAATAAAGGGGAGGAAAGAAAAAGAAAACAACCATTAAAATTTTCTTATCCCACACAATAAGACCATCTTGAGATCTCATTTCATTGAAAGGCAATCAATTAAAATATAGGTAGCAGGTCCATGAGGGATAATATGGAGTCTCTAGGATCTAAGTGATAGCCTAATATATACTAGTTTTATCACATACTTATGACATACTGACTTATTTTTCCTAGTATCAATTATATGTGAGTAGCTATTCAACATTCATGTTCAATATTCAAATAACACAAAAATCTGTATCTGAATATTAGTGATGATATATTCATTATCTGTATTAAAAATAGAGGAGGAAAAGAAATCATATGTAAAATTATATTGTCTCAAAATTTATTTTGAATGTATGAGATTGTCAAGGGCTTTAATCATTGCTTCTACCAAGAGCTTTTATATCATCACACATACATTTAATTTACTAGCAGTGGTATAATGTACTATATATCACATGGACAGGACAGACTATCCACCTCTTCAAACATTGTAGGACTTAGCGTTGAAAGATCATAAAGGAACTGATCAGGCAAAATTCAATGATATCCATTAACTGCAGAGCAAAAACATAAATAAATAACTTTCATATTGGGTCTAACTTGTTTCCAAGTTTACATCTTACATTTCTATAACACAGATATGCTGTCATATCTTTAGGAAAGCATGTGAAGGTCACACATCTCCATGGTATTTATGGTATTACCAGAGAACTTTGAAAAATTGTAATAGAATAATTCTAAAGCTGTTGGGTGCCGGAGTAAGATAACCACACAAAGAAATGAGCCATCGTGTATGCTGCCATTGTTGTGAACTTCCTGACTTTATTGATTTATTGCTTTATTTTTTTGCTGAGACTTGATTACCATTTGGTACAAATGTATTATTGCTTTTTCATCTTCTGCTTAATTGATCTGAGACTTGATTACCAGTTGGTACTAATGTAACCCTTGACAGTTTCTTGTTGTTAAGAGAGTATATAAGATTGGAACTAGAAATAAACAGTGCTTTAGTCTTAAGCTCACAGCCTTAGGCTGCAGTCTTTGGCTGCTGACTTGAGCTGTAGACCTCCCGACCCCATCTGTATATTTCTTGTCTTCTTCTTTTCCAAGTCTTCACCCCTTAAATCAAGAATCCCGGTTCACTGTTGGCTGGCCCCGGCATAAAGTCAATATTCACTCTAGGTATCTTGATTAATGATTTTAAAGTAGGTAATGTGATGGAAAAGAGTAGAAAGAAATTCTGTTGGTTGATTTTAAGCTGATGACATTTTATTGTTATTAATTAAATTGATCTTCCATTCTTTCTTCTATAGTAACTTTGTTACATCCCCCATAATCAAGGATATTTATCATGCAGAATAGCTTGCAGGAGCTGGGTTTGGCTTTACCTAATATTTAAAAAAATGTGACTACAGGGCGGGGAGTTTGACCTAGTGGTAGAGTGCTTGCCTAGTATGCATGAAAACCTGGGTTCAATTCCTTGGTACCACATACTTAGAAAAAGCCAGAGTGGTGCTGAGGCTCAAGTGGTAGAGTTCTAGCCTTGGGAAAAATCCAAGGATAGTCCTCAGGCCCTGAGCTTAAGCCTAGGACTAGCAAAAAAAAAGTGGCTACAATGATTGCAATAAGGTGTAGAGTGGATTGTCAAAGACATGAAAGAATCTGGGAGAAAGTATATTGCAGGAGAACAAGGTAAGGGGACAAGAGTGGGGACTCTTCTTCATATACTACAATAGACTCCAAAGTTGATCTGTCTCAGAGAATTGTACCTTGTAGTCCCAAAGAGTCCTAATATTTCCACAAAAGTTTCTCCATTGGGTTAAAAAGTATCTGTAAATTATACATTGTATGCCTTGTAAGTTTATTAAATTCTTATGCAAATTATTAGATTATATAATTTGGATTTAATGTATTAGAATTCATATCAGGTTCTGGTTTGGATATCCAAACAAAAGTAGACTTGACTTACATTAAGAAAGTAAGATGTGAAGAGTGCTACTTTTCTACTTTATCTGAGGACTTCTTGTTTTTTCCATAATGCATATTTCAGAACATCACTAGACAAAGGAAAGAAAATGGGCACAGAATTGTGTTCATCATTTTAACCCTTTTTCATTACAAAAGTTTTCTTTATTCTTATAAAAGAAAAATAATCAAGGTTGAAGTTAGCTAAACAATATACAATTGTTTAGGTTTAGAAAATCGTGCATTCCCTGCATGCACCCACAGTGAGCTGCAAGGTGAGGTTAGCTGAGTTCTGAGAGTCCTGGGAGAGGAAAGGATCATGTAGGTGTGTTTTGACCCTGTACGTGGAGTTAAAGCTAGCCTCTGGTATGTGCACTGGATTTCTTATCACTTCTCTAGAATGATTTCTAAAGGTCACCACTGTCACTTAAAACTTTTTGTTCCTTGTAACTGATTGTGCTTTTCCCCATGATACTTCACAGGACTCAGGGAGTCTCTCCCTAGTTACCACGTCTGTTTTACCACGTCTGTTTTACCTTCCTTCTGGATAGTTACATTTTCTCTTTCCCTTTAAAATCTACACTAGCATACTGTGTAAACACATTAACTATTGGTTTCACTGTCATTGACACTGAAATAAACTCAGGAGAGATTTTTTGCTAGGAATAAACAATAGCAGTGGGGGTTATAAGGGGGCCAAATACAAGTGGTTAATAATATCAGATGGTAGATTACAAAGTAATGAACAAAGGATTAAATCAGCATTTTATCTAGAAAGTCAGAAAGTTGGGTTTTTATGTAGCTGGCTAGGGAATGGGTGGCTTTATAGGGGTAAAATCTGAGAACACAGGAAGCAGGTGGTGCTTGGTGATCACAGATAATAAGCAAATAGAGTAAGGGTGTTACCTTCATACCGCTCTTGGAAAACATTCTCCTATATCTCAGATCAATTTGTATGTCAATCACTTTTTCATGTTTGAGATCTTAGATATGAAGTTCAAAGCCCACCAGGGTATAAAAGAGGCCCTTTCTTTAAATTCCCAGAAAGAAAACGGTAGACAGGAGTCCTGGCTCAAGCAGTAAAGCACTAGTCATGTACAGAAATATCTAGTAGGAAATGAGTTCTTGAGGTCAAGAGCCAGTAGAAGCATAATATCAAATAATGAAACCAATTAAAGTACCATGTAAGATAAAACAAATTTTAATAAAATAAAATGAAACATCTGCCCAAGCACAGAAATGCATGGAGTAATGTTGGATGTCTACTATGATGCTAGTTAGCTCGTCAATACTGTAATAAAATACTTGAGATAACTTCATTTGTAATAAATAATTAGTACATGTCTAGGACTCTCCTAGCTGAGGATTACAGTAGCTCAAAACCTAGGTACATAAGGTCATATAGGATGAGACTAAATGAAAGGACATGGAAACAAGAGCTTTATCTTGTATTTTATCTTTTTCTTAATGTACTATGTTATTTCTCTTCTCTTTTATTGATATTTGCTTAATCTCACATTGTTACTATATCTGAATTTGTTACCTGGTATATTGTATTTATGTTTATTTGAAATAGGAAAGGGAAGGGGGGAAAACAAGATGATTGGCAGGGGATGGGGAGGGAAATGGGGACAAAAACATGAGAATGGGTATCAGTGTGTGAGAATTAATGCACCTATTACCTGGTGAGTGTACTGTAACCCTCTATACATTTCCTCAACAATAAAAAATAAAATAAAATAAAATTTTAAAAATGTTTGAGATAACTTATAAATACTAATATTTAGGGCTAGATTCATGGCAGAAGTGTTAACACACCTGTATAGCAAGAGAAACACTGCGTTTAATACCTATCCAAAATAAATTACAATGGCTCACATTTCTGACATGTTTTTTTCCTATGCTAAACTGGTCCTGAAATGCTATGTAATATACTGGGACCTAAAATGAAGCAGCACCTTATGAATGCAGCTTGTGGAAGATTAAAACTTCACACCTTGTGGCAAAAAACAAAAACAACAACAACAAAAACAGAAAGAGATCTGGCATCACTATATTTGTGATCTATGTCATATCTCAATTATCTAAATATCTCCCACTTCATCTTGCAAACTCCCAGTTGTAATATGCCCACACAAGAGCACTTGTTAACTTATTCCTCTTTGGTTCTATCCCTACTGTGATTTGGAAAAGACAGAACTGAATTGACAGTAAAATAACAGTGCTTGTCAGTTGCCTAGAGAATAGGAAAGAACGGATGGATGTGAAAAGGAAATGTAGTGGCGGTGAATCTGTTTGTCTAAAATTCTCTTGGTGGATACATTCTTATATATTTGTCCGAACCTACAAATACCAATTCAAATTGGGTAAAAGTCTATAAAACAGGGGCCAGGAGTTTGGCCTAGTGGTTAAAAGTGCTTGCCTAGCATGCATGAAGACCCGGGTTCGATTCCTTGATACCACATATATAGAAAAAAAAAGCCGGAAGTGGTGCTGAGGCTCAAGTGGTAGAGCTCTAGCCTTGAGAAAGTCCAAGGACAGTGCTCAGGCCCTGAGCTCAAGCCCAGGACTGAAAAAAAAAGTCTATAAAACATATTATGAACGTTAACATAATTTTTGAATGAATGTTAATAAAAATGCATACACATTTTCTCATTAATGTTAATAATTTGAGCACATGAATGCAAGATGTAAATAATCATAGAGTTGTGTGTGGATGGGGATCCTAAGTAGTTTTATGAATCATTATAAACCAGTTATTTCTAATATCCATGGTGGATTGTCCTCACTGTCTCAGTGATACTAAACTCGGTTGAGGCACAATTCTCTTACAAAAATTACGCAGTGAGTATTTGTTTATTTGAAATAGGATAGGGAAGGGGGGAAAACAAGATGAGGGGGAGGGAGGGTAATGGGGACCAAAATATGAGAAAGGGTATCAATGTTTGTGAAGTAATGCACCTTCTATCTGGTGAATATAATGTAACCCTTCTATTAATAATAAAAAATATGGAAAAAATAAGGCAATGAATTCATGAAACTTCTGCACATCCTTTGTATAATGTAAATTATCCTCAGGTTACTTACAATACTCCACATAGTTTAAATGCTGTGAAGTTATTTGTTACAGTGGCTTATTGAGGTAATGACAAGAAAAAATAAGCCATAATTCATGCAAACACAATTTGGCCTCAAAATATTTTTGATCTGTGGATGGCTAAGGAGATTGACACAAAATCCTTTTTTTGTGGTGCCAACTGCATGATCTACTTGGTCACCCTGAATATTAAATGCTACACTAGAAATAAAACCTAGTAATTAAAAACATGAGAGGGGAAAAAACAAATGGAACAGCTAGTTCTGTGCACTTGAGGATTAAAGAATATTACCAGAAGCAATGGGTTTCAAGTCTAACAACAGGCAGCTTTTGTTTGTTTAGTGCTAACTTCATTGTTTCAATTGTGTATAGACACTTATCATGAAAGACACTGTATATTGCAAAGTAAATCTGATCACTTTTATGTGTGCCCAAATGGATTCTTAACATGTAAATGGGTCCCCTGACTTCATGGTATAAATCCCATAAGATTCTAGTAGCATATTGAATCAAATGGTGTACTTTGTGTTGGCTTTGATTTTAAAACTTCCTAAAGGAGAAATGTAAGAATCAAGAAAATGAATTTACCACTGTCAAAGACAGTCTTCCATGCTCCTAATTCCAACAGGCACTGAGGCTATTGATTATGAAATAAACACTTCCTCCCTACAAAATCCAAGTCAGAAAGTCCTTGACTAGTACTCTAACAATTTGAGTTCATTTAAGTAAATGGGCAGTGGAAAGGAAAGTTTCAATAGCAATGAGAAAGAAAACCTTATACCATTCCAAGTTTTCCTCTTTTATAATCTTAATACTATGAATATCAATTTATTTTCAATTTATGATAGCACAAAGTCACAAATGGGTCAAGTTGCAAAGGAAAAGAGAAATTTGTGGCTGACAGTTTATGAGATCTAAGGTGAGGGGTTTTCATCTAGAGATGACTTTCTTGTGGACAGAATCTGAGTCTGTATGACTCAGGAGAAATTCAAGGATGGTGTGATGCTTCTTCTCATCCCTATTCTTATGACTCCATCTGTCTTCAGTCATGGAAGCTGAACCCCTATTATCTCATTTATCTCCAATTCAGTCCTAATCACATAAAAAAATCATCTCTTCCTACCCTTATTGAATCACATTGGTGATTCAGACAATAACACCATGAAAACTAATCCTGTTTTTTTTTTCAAGTGTGTGTGTGTGTGTGTGTGTGTGTGTGTGTGTGTGTGTGTGTTTTCTTAAATCATTAGTTTATCTTAGGGAGATTACCTAGGAAACAATGAATTAGTACAACCACTGATTGTTTTGCAAACATACTTTCAGTACATATCTTTTATACTCATTTTTATATTTCAGCAGAAAGATTAAGAAAGTTTTAAAAGTCTATAGATAAAGTGAACTAATACATCATATTGTATTGTAGCAGATATACTGTTTTTGAAATTTCTATGTAGGTTCTAAAACAACACCTTTCCCTTATAGATATCACTGGAGCCCATGGTGTGTCTTCAATATAAGAAATGACCAGTGCAAGTTTATGCTCAGCCAAGAAAGTCCATTCAATCTTTCAATAAAGAGAAAACAGAGCTATTTCCAAGCCCTTGTCCAGTATATGATTCATTAAATACCAAATAATTAAAAAGAAAATGAGAAATGTTTTTTGCAGTATCCTTCATACCAGTAGTTTTTGCATCACTTTAACCCCTCTTGGAAATCATTAATAAAATGAAAATTTTGTAGCATGCATATATAATTACTTCATCACTGACTGTTTCTCTGTTCTAGAAAATCATATGTTAACAATATCATCTTGAGGCCTAGTGGTAGAGTGTTTGCCTAGCATACATGAAGTCCTGAAATAGATTTCTCAGTATGGCATACACAGAAAGAGTCAGAAATGGCGTTGCGGCTCAAGTGGTTGAATTAAACTTTGGGAAAGCTCAAGGACAGTGCCCAAGCCATGAGTTCAAGCCCCAGAACTGGTAATTTTTTTAAATGATAAAGAATATCATCCTTAAAGACTTGCAGGAGCTTACAAATTCTTTCTTATTTTTTAGATGAGATAGACAAATTTTGAACTGAGGGTCTTGTGCTAGCCAGTCCTTTGAGTCATATCCAAGCTCAGCTTTCAAATTCATTAAGAGATAGTGAAGTATCAGTACAATGGTTTGCAAAACTTTTTGCACTATGTGCTTGTTCTCTCAAAATTCTCATAGAAATATTTTCCCCTTGTTTTCTGATTTTTGCCTTAACTTCACGTTAAGTGTCTCAGGAATTTTCTTTCCTTCTCCTTTCTAGATTTAGATATTCCATGCTATCTCAGAGATGGTATTTCTTTTATGTCCATCACTTTATATACTATGTCTGTTTACTTCTTCTTCATAAAATAGGAGATGTAAGCTCCAGTAGAGCAAGACAATTGAGTGTTTCACTCATTGTTTTATCTATAATACTTAGAACAGATCCTGGCATGCAGTGGTAATTAAATAGATACTTATTTGTCCAGAAATGGATGAGAAAAAAAACTTCCTACAGTAAATTTTTGTATTTTTGTATTAATTTATAGTTTTCTGTTAAAATTTTTTATAGAATGTTGACTATTCCTCATCTGTACTAAAGTATTCTTAAAAATCTAATAGCCTGCTGGGTGTGGTGGCTCATGCCTATAATCCTAACTACTCAGGAGGCTGAGATGTGAGGATTCTGGTTCAAAGCCAGCCACTAAGAGACTCTTATCTCCAATTAACCACCAGAAAACCTGAAACCTGAAGTGGGGCCAAGGCTCAAGTGGCAGGGCAGTAGGCCTTGAGCTGAAGAGCTCTGGAATAGTGCCCAGGTCCAGAGGTCAAGCCGCACAACCAACACACATACACACACGCACACACACACACACACACACACACACACACACTGTAGCCTACTTCTGTAATTATCAGATAAAATTTAAATAACATATTTGATGAAAATAATTTAACATATCTCTCCATAAGCACATTTATCTTATGACATAATTTTATATCTATTTATTTTTATGCATGATTGATGAAAATATGATATTTTGATATCATTATTCTCTCCCTTTAAATATGAGTAGACTAACTCTCTGGCTAGTAAAATGGCAGAAGAGATGTTGGTTTAGGAGATGGAAAAGCTCCACCTCCTGTCTGCTACTAGACTGTCTTGGTGCCTAAGAACATCATTATTATATATAAAAAAATGGGAAAAGATTAGATACAGAGACTCTAAAATCTCCCTCTAAACAGGTAAAAGTGGGACAAAACTGCGTTAAGACTTCCAATGTTATTGGATCTATGGTATGTATATTTGCTTACTATATGTTTTCCAACTAAAATATAGGCTGCATAGCAATGAGCTAAATGAGTGAGTATTTCATTCATAGTTCTATCCAATGAATCAATAAAGCAATATTCAATAGATTTTTGAGTAAAACTATTTTACATATTACAGAAAATGACACAAGAGGTTTTTGTTTTTGCTTTTTTGTTTTAATGGGTCATGGGGCTTGAACTTGGCCTGGGCACTGTCCCTGAGCTCCTCAACTCAAGGCTACTGCTCTACCCCTGAGCCTGGATGTTGTCCTTGAGCTTTTCAGCTCCAGGCTACTGCCCAACACTTGATCCAAGCCCCACTTCCCATTTTCTAGAGATTAATTAGAGAAAAGGGTCTCAGGTCCTTTCATACCCAGGCTGTCTTTGAACCTTGATCCTCAGATCTCAGCCTCCTGAGTAGTTAGGATTACAAATGTGAGCCACCGCACCTGCAACACCAGAGGTTTTGACCTAAGCAACACTCTAGTAATTCCAACTGTTAGATCTGCCCAATCAGCCCTACAGGTCAAATGAAGACGCATCAGTAGATTGTTGGTTGCTTTCCAGGAGGTGCAGCATGTGTGCGTGTGTGTGTGTGTGTGTGTGTGTGTGTGTGTGTGTGTGTGTGTAAATATACATGTTTGTGTTTAGTTAAATAAAGACAGTTGGGACAGGACCTAAGGAGATATGGAGAGCTCAAACAATCTCTACTCACAGATGTATTCAGAGGACATCAGGGCCTGTGAAAACTACCTTCTTAAGTGTGATCAAGTGTGTCTTTATTACAGTTAAAATCATTGATGGCTATCAGGTGGTCTGCACTTTCTTGGCTTCCAAGATATCTACAAAGTGACTACAGGAGAGAATGGCTCTGGATAAGACATATATGTATACAAGATGCAGAAATGTTTTCTGCAGGTGCTTATCGAGTTCTCAAGCACCACTTGTTGAAGAGGCTATCTTTCTTCCATTCTATTTTTTTGGCGCCCTTGTCAAAGATTAGGTGGCCATAGGTCTGTGGTTTAATATCTGGGTCCTCAGTTCTATTCCATTGGTCTTCAGGCCTGTTCTTGTGCCAGTACCAACCTGTTTTGATAATTATAGCACTGTAACAGAGTCTAAAGTTTGGTATTGAAATTCTTCCTGGGCTGTTCTTTTTGCTAAGAAGTGTTTTTCTTATATGGGGTCTTTTATTATTCCATAAGAAATTTTGGATTGCCTCTTCTATTTCTTTAAAGAATGACATTGGGGTATTGATGGGTATTGTGTTGAATTTGTAGATAGCCCTTGGCAAGATTGTCATTTTCACGGTGTTGATTCTTCCAATCCAGGAGCATGGGAGATTTTTCCATTTCCTCAGTTCTGCTTTAATTTCCTTTTTCAGGGTTTTAAAGTTTTCATCAAAAAGGTCCTTTGCATTCTTAGTTAAGGTAATTCCTAGGTACTTTATTTTCTTTGAGGCTATTGCGAAAGGAGTTGCTTTCCTGATTTTTGCCTCATTCCTCTCACTGTTGGAGTAGAGGAAGGCAGTTGATTTTTGAGGGTTAATTTTATACACTGCTACCCTTCCAAAGATTTGAATCAGCTCAAGGAGCTTGGGAGTGGAGACTATAGTATTCTTTAAATACAGAATCATGTCATCTGCAAAGAGGGAAAGTTTTACTTCTTCTTTCTCTATTTGGATTCCCTTTATGCTTGCTTCTTTCCTTATTGCTCTGGCTAGGAATTCTAATACTATGGTTTGGGGATGAGGGTTATACTGGCTTCATAGAATGAGTTTGGTAAATGGATCAAGGACCTCGAGGTAAAAGCTGACACACTGAAAACTTTACAAGAAGGAACAGGAGATACACTAGGCCTCCTTGGAACAGGTCAAAACTTTCTTAATAAGGACCAAGAATCACAACAAATCAGAGAAAGGCTGGATAAGTAGGACTGCATTAAACTCAGAGCTTTTGTATGGCAAAGGACATAGCTAGTGAATTAATTAGGAAGCCTACAGAATGGGAGAAGGTCTTCACCAACCACAAAATGGATAAAGGCCTTATATTTATGATGTATCAACAGCTCAAAAAATTGAATGACCCCAAAACTAATCTCCAAAGTAACAACCATCCCATCAAAAATGGGCCAATGACTTAAAGAGAGTCTTCTGTGAAGAAGAAACAAAAATGGCCTATAGACACATGAAGAAATGCTCAACATCTCCTGGCATAAAAGAAGTGCAAATCAAAACAACTCTAAGATTCCACGTCACTCCAGTTAGAATAGCCAGGATCAAGAAAACTAATAACAACAGATGTTGGAGGGGATGTGGCCAGGAGGGATCACTACTACACTGCTGGTGGGAGTGCAAACTTGTTCAACCACTATGGAAACCATATGGCAGTTCCTCAGAAGACTAAACTTAGAGCTCCCTTATGACCCATCAATTCCACTACCAGGCATTTACCCAATTGTCCAGAAACAAGGTAGACTAAATCCACTAGCACAACAATGTTCATTGCAGCACTATTTACCATAGCAAGGATCTGGAACCAACCCAGATGCCCCTCCCTTGATGAGTATATCAACATGATGTGGTATTTATACACAATGTAATTCTATGCTGCTGTCAGAAAGAATGACATCGCCCCATTTGTTAGGAAATGGAAAGACTTAGAAAAAATCATATTAAGTGAAGTAAGCCAGACTCAAAGGAACATAGGCTCAATGGTTTCCCTCATTTGTCATTATCAGTAGAAACCTTGGTCTCTCCTAGCAGGGATTTGCAATAGAGCAAAACCCAGATACATAAGGCCATGTAGTATGCCGCTAAATCAAAGGACCTCTAGGATATAGAAACAAAAGCCATATAATGAGTTGTGATTGTTGTCCTTAACTACTATGTTATCTCTCATCTCTTTTGCTATCCCTTGATTATCTCTTATTGTTACAGTATCTTACTTTGTTATCTGATGTATTGGATATAATTGTATTTGGTTATTTGAAATTGGATAGGGAAGGGGGGAAAACAAGATGAGGGGTGGGCGTGGGAGAGAGGGAAATGGGGACCAACACATGAGAAAAGTTATCAATGTACGTGAATTAATGTATCTTCTATCTGGCAAATATAATGTAACCCTTCTATTAATTGTAATAATAAATATTTAAAAAATAAAAAAAGATGCAGAAATGTTAGACACATAGCGTTTATTCTGTGCTGAGTCATTTGTGAGCACACGTAAAGGAATTAATGATACCCAAGGGAGTGGTGGGGAAACAAACTAAACACTCCTTCCATGGCCACTAGCTCCAATCATCAAAGATTTCCAATAAATGCCCATATGCAGCAAAGAAAAATCTCCCTACTGAGCCTTGATCAAATTCATCAGCGACAAATTTTGGAATAAAATATATTTTTATCATAGTTTGTCATATAACAATAGAAAACACAATTCCCTGGCAACAACACTTAGCTTCCTTTAAGAACTGCAAAACTAGGCAGATTTTCGGGATACAAGTAGAGAGAAAATAATGATTATGTTTGGCTATTGTAGTGTAACTTACTGCAATGGATTCACATTCTAGTGAGAGTAAAGCCAGACAGATATGGATAGAATAACAGTGGAGAGAGATTGATTCCCTGGAACAGTTAAATAGAGTACAGAAATAATTTTTAAAGCAATGCCTTTTCTGAAAGAAAATTAGGGATTTTATTTGGGAGACTAGACCTTTATTTTTTTATTTGTTTTTTGTTTTGATGGTCATGGGGTTTGAACTTAGGACCTCAGCATTGTTCCTAACCTCTTTGCAAAGGCTAATATTCTTCTACTTTGATCCACAGCACGAAAGGGGGGTTCAGGGACAGAATTACATGAATAAACTTTCAAAGCCAATGTTGATACTAGAAGGCATACACAATTCCTCAGTCAAGACATGGGTAGAAGAAGGTCTAGGGACAGAGCTTAACACACAAGTATAATCTTTGTTCCAGTTAAGGTATCATAAACTCCTGTCCTTACTCCTTATACGAAGCTGGCCTGTATAAGAAATGAACATATCCACTCTTTAGATGTTGCCCAGCCCATATTGATTGCAAGCTTTTCACAGGTGCATGGAAACAACAGCAGTCTAGCTCAGCAAAGCTTGAGTGCCACTGAAAATTACATTCTACCGAGAAAAGATTCTGGAATAATACCATGTAGATCTTATTTCATGTACACATTCCCATGTAGTTCTTTGTTGAGGATGCACAGAATTTTAAATCGAGGAACATTTTTAGTAATCCATCTTATGCGTCAAAGTAAAATTTTAATATAAAGTCTTGGTGGTTCGGATGATAAAAAATGATAAACCAAATGTGTTGTTAACGGATTCTCATAAAAATAAAAATTAATTTACAGGTTTGCACAAATATTTGTAGATGCAGAAGGGCACGCTTAGATGCTACCAAATCTAAAGCTGAAATAACTTTTGATTGTATTCTACTTCAGGCACTCATTCTCAATATCCTTTAAGGCACTCAATTTCCTAAGGAGCAAATTATAACAAATACATGCTGTCTATTTATCTATATGTCATCAGTCTAATTTAATAAAAATGATACAGACAAAAAAAACAGAGTTTCTTTTTTTCTCAAGACTAGCAATCTACGACCTCAGCTATAGCTCCAATTCCCTATTAATTGCTAGTCTTGAGAAAAAAAGAATTCAGGGACAGTACCAAGACCTGGACAGGAAAAAAAAAACACACACAAAAAAGTAGTATGCATTACTATCAAAATTCATTGAATTAACAGAAATGGTAAATACCTGTGCAAACGGTATTCCAACCAAAAGCTAGATCATAATAATATCTATAATTTTCTATTTAATTCACTCTTAATCTTAAACATCTACTTCCTACTTTACTAGACAAAATTCTAACATTCTATATACTTTGGGGATATTTAAATTTCTAACGTTTTCAAAAGTGAGAATCATGGCATATTGAAGCACTTTAGCTGCATCCCCTTCAATAATTGCCAGGTGAAAGGCAACATTATTTGTCGTGACTCTCAGATTATCGTCCCATGTGCCAGTAGCATCAGCATAACCCAAGAAATGTATATCTTCCATTCTTCTCCTATAATTGTTAGTCATAATCTCTGGGGTGGACCATGCTATCACTTTGCATGTTGATAAACCTTTCAGGTGATTTTAATCCACAGGAGTGTTTGAGGAACATTGATTGAGACTCACACAGATGCCCTTGCTCTTCTAGATTAATTTTTTAATTTATGGAGATCTTACACATCTTTTAATTTCAAGCATTAATATTGCAGATGACAGTAAAAGTAACAATATATCACAAATTAGTAAATAACAGTCAGAGATTGGATTAGTTCAGATATTTTGAGTAGATTTGCTGAAACCAGAATCTAGATACAGTTTCTATACTGAAATTGGATAAATGAATTTATTACAGAGAATTAGTTTTTTTATTCCCCTTGCTCAAGAGTTCTTATCAACATTGCTGCTACCATCCTTGAAATCTGTATCTTCTAAGGAGTGGATGTTATCCCAATGTTTGACCAATCATATTGACCTCTTATTACACTTGCTTGGAAATGTTTTAGTTGGGAAAAAAAATCTTACCCTCACTGTCATTGCCTTACCAGCATCACAGGATTGTTTATATTTTGCACCTGTCTGAGATTTCTGTGCTTGGAAGAGCATCACCCATTTTATCTACAGGAGTTCTTTTTCAATTCTGTCTGCTTTCCAGGCTTATCAGTTCCAGAGGAGTCTGCCTGACAATCTTTGGAGAGGAAGAGCATGAAAGTGATCCCACATTCTGCACTACTCGTTAGAGGCTTAGTTTCTTTTTCTTTCTGATGTGACTATAAATGCTTATTTTGTGGTATTGATTTGAGGAGTAAATATCACTGTATATGGTAAGAACCTGACAAATTTTCTTTGACACAAAATAGATTTTAAAAAATGAGAAGGGAATCATTAAGGTCAGAAATCTGTCAGTAGGCCAACAATGACTATCAGCATAGTCTAAAATAGTCAAGGATGGATTCTACTTCTTCCTGCAACTCTGTTTCAGAAGTTTTATAATTTTATTCATTCAAAATTAACATCACACTGAAATTCATAGGCAATATTCTTTTCCATCTTCAAATATTCTTCATCTAGCTCCAAATAATCTTAATTTTTTAAAATTCAGCCTCTTAAGGAGCAATAAGATGCTAATAAATCCAAAGAAATTAAGGTATGCTATTCTGTGGAAAGGCAGGAAATTAAAACAGTGAACTTCATTTATAGAAATTGAAAACATTCTTTGAAAAAGTTTAAAAATATAGTATTTCTAATGATGTATAATTAAATTTGTTTGTAGAATATTGAATAATCTAGCACAATACTAGGCTATTTTAGATATTAGCAAAGATTTAATATGCAAAGAGTTTTCATTGTGATATTTGCAAAAACATTAACATCATTTGATATAATCTGATCGACTCATTCTAAAGCTCTTTCGCTGTCCCATATCTCCTAATAAAATGGATTTATTAGTTATTTTCATTTATACATATAATATATTCTTATAATATTCAGTCACTTTTTCTATTAATGATCTCATGTTGAGCAGCAAATATAAAAGAGGTCACTACCTAAATGAGTTCCCCATTCTAAAAATAAAACAGTCTTCTAGTTATACGAAACAATGTAAGACTCTTTCTTCCTCCATACATCCTTTCTTTCTTTGGTACCTACCTACCTGTGTGCATTCAACAATTTTTGAAAAAGATGAGAGGAATGAACAATTCAAGTGTAAAAATCTTAATGATTTATCAATTTTCTGTATAAAACCGATGGTCATCACCATTCCCAAGAACCAGATAATGTAATGTTTCAGCAAGATTAAACATAAAATATCAATTGAAATCATCCACAGTCATGCCAATTCCAACTGTTTTGTCAATTCTAAATGTAAATGTAAAGTTTTTCATTATATTCATTAAGATGCCTTACAAATGTTCACTAGAATAAAATCTGTTCTTGGCATTCTTATGTACAAAAGGAAAATTTCAATATTAAAACTATATGAATCACCAAGCTCCCTCTCAGATAGATGAATTGAAATTCTAAGATTATGATAGTTAAAAAATGTACCTCTATCTGTGAATGTATTGTAACCCTTCTATTAATTACAATTAAAAAAAGAAATGCAAAGATGAAGAATGCAGCAAATTTCATGTTTACTTGGTAATTTATACTGGAGTATTTGAAATACTAACATACATTGGTGCCTCAATAATATTAATTAGTTCAGATTTTCTCTTTAAAAATGATGCTGGCACATGTTGTTATTTTTGAAGATTTCATTGTAATAGAGATAGATACCTGGAAAGAAAAGAGTTTAAAAATTGTGTCTTTCTTTCTTTCTTTATTTATTTTTTGCCAGTCCTACGCTTGAGCTCAGGGCCTGAGCACTGTCCTTGGACTTTCTCAAGGCTAGAGCTCTACCACTTGAGCCTTAGCACCACTTCCGGCTTTTTTCTATGTATGTGGTACCAAGGAATCAAACTGGGCCTTCGTGCATGCTAGGCAAACACTCTACCACTAGGCCAAACTCCATTTGTATTTGGTTATTTGAAATTGGATAGGGAAGGGGGGAAAACAAGATGAGGGGTGGGGTGGGGGGGAGGGAAAATGGGGACCAAGACATAAGAAAGGGTATCAATGTAGGTGAATTAATGCACCTTTTATCTGGCAAATATAATGTAACCCTTCTATTAATTACAATAAAAAATATATGGAAAAAATTGTGTCTTTAAAATTAACAGTAAGAGAATAAATTAAAATGTGATTTTCACATTCTAATATTTTTATTGTAGTCTAATATTTTTAATCCACATAGGAAGAATCATTTTCCTAGAAAGTGTTCCTTTAAAATTAAGTATGGAGGGGCCGGGAGTTTGGCCTAGTGTTAGAGTGCTTGCCTAGCATGCACGAAGATCCCGGTTCGATTCCTCGGTACCACATACATAGCAAAAAGCCGGAAGTGTGCTGAGGCTCAAGTGGTAGAGTGCTCGCCTTGAGAAAGTCCAAGGACAGTGCTCAGGCCCTGAGCCCAAGCCCAGGACTGGCAAAAAAAAAATAATAAGTAAGGAGTAATTGAATGCATCATTTTGGGATGGTCAGTCTTCTAGTGGAATGTTGAAGATTTATTGTTTCAGGATGTCATAAAGCTCACTTTCAAATTATACCACATCACAAACTTTCTATTGTATCTCTAGAAAACCTATAGAATATATCACATTAAAGTATAGAGTATGAAAGAATAAAATTTTAGTTTATTTTCATTGTGTTTGGTTATCCCTTGTCCAGCAGTGTTAGTTTGGAAAAATATCCTTTAACTGTAAGAGCTTTCTATCAAATTATAAATCATTCATCTTCAAGCATATTGATACTTTAGTGCATATTATATATTAACAGCAATATGATTTCAGTATTTTAAATAATGGAACAACGCAATAATGTACAGATGACTACTTAATTATTGTCTGAAATTGTTTTACTAGTAAGTTTACAAAAGACAATATTTCTTTTACATGTGATTATGTTGGAAATTTTTAAAATTTAGAAGTGCCAAGTATGGATTCGATGGAATGCATGAGAGCACACAAGAAGGAGCTAGATAGTCTGTAATTTAAGGGTCTGTGAGCATGGCCTAGAGGTTAATATACTTGCCTAGCATGCACAAAGCCCTGGGTTCGATTCCTCAGTGTCCCATACACAAAAAAAGCTGGAAGTGGTGCTGTGGATCAAGTGATAGAGTGTTAGCCATGAGAAAGCTCAAAAGCAGTGCCCAAGCCCTGAGTTCAAGGCCCAGAATTGGAAATAAAAGAGATTGTAATTTGATGTGAAGTCTAATTTTAACGTGAGCATGATGGGAGCGCACACATGAGATATACTATAGAGTCATTCTGTGCAGTGGCTAATGCATTCTTCCATGTTTACTAAGGTCTTTGATCTGTCATTGAAAGTCAGGGTTTGACTTCATAATTTTCACAGTTCATCAAATATGATGTCATTAACAAAGCACATTCAAGAGGGTTGCCTGTGTGAATCACAATCAACATGCACCAAACAATTATATTAAAGAATCTAGAGAGTCTGGCATGAGCATTACAGTTTATGACTTCTTCGCTCTAGAAATTAAAGATGCCTATCATTGATTAATATTTTCATTGTTAATATCTTTTGACTTAAAATCATCCCCATTGTTATGATTTAGATTCCTAGTGTACACCAGATGCCAATGTGCTGGAGGTTTGGTCCCCAGCCATGGCAATATCTATAAGTCATGGAAACTTTTAGAGATGAAGCCTAGATGGGAGGTTTGTTAGTTAGGGAAGCACGGTGGGGAGGGCCAGAGGGAGGGGAGGAGGAGAGTGATATTTTGCCCTAGCTGCTCTCATTTCTTCCTTTTCTGGCTACAGGTGAATAGGACTCCTCTATCATTTTC
Source organism: Megascapheus bottae (assembly GCF_031878675.1). NCBI lineage: Eukaryota > Metazoa > Chordata > Mammalia > Rodentia > Geomyidae > Megascapheus > Megascapheus bottae. The sequence goes on from NC_143515.1 coordinate 25,083,855, forward strand.
CTGCCATGATTGAAAATGTTTTCACAGGCCTAAAGCAGAAGATTCAATTGATTGTGGAGCTTAAACTTTCTTTCTTTCTTTCATCTTGATTATCTCAGGTAGTTTGTAACAGTAACAGAAAGCCAATCAACACTACATTTTGGTTTTAAAATATATCCTGTAAGTATTTCCACGGAGAGAATATCTTCTTATCTGTGCTGAAAAGTAAGTTCAGTGCTTTCACCTATATATGAGTTCAGCAAAACATAGCAGTGCTAAATTGATATTGATTACTGAAGAATAATAGAGCATTTAGCAAGCAGATGGGTGGTTTCCATTTATCAAAGAAAGACATAAATAGATTCCACTGAAGGTCATTCATTCTGTCAACAGGAAAATTTATTTAGTTCTTTCAAAGTTTTCCAGAACTACCAACATTATAAATATTCAATTATATTCATAAAAAATGTTCAGCCTCGTCTAGATTAACACCACCATGGCAGCAGGTGATTTTTCTCAGTCATTATTTAATGGTTACTTCTCATATTTTCTTTCATTTTGAATGTTTATCCTAGTAAAACTCATCCCCTTGCACTCATTTCTAATATAGGAAGACACCCTTGCCTTGCCTGTGAGGTGGAGGGAGGAAATGAGTGAAATTTTTTTTCCTGCTTCTTGTCTATCAATGAGGAATGGGAGTTTACTTGTTAATAAAGAGGTTGGTGACCTTTGCCTTAACCTTGTTCCTGCTTCTGATATGGCCTACTCTGGATAAAAAGGTTTGGGTCCATGCATGTCCAATAACAGATTGTTCATAACTTAGGGAAAGTTCTTAAATCAGCTTTCACTCTATTCTTCTCATGAAGTAGCTGTATTCATAACTTCTATTTTTGACAGTTGTAGAAGGAAAAGTAGATAGTTACTATTTATGGGATTACTTCCCAACTATCACAATTTACTTTGATCCCACCCACCATTGAGCAAATGTGATCTATACAAGGTATTCTTTACAGGGCTCCCCCCAAGTTTTCTACCATTGTTAGAAACTGTTCTTCTTTTTAAGATTACCAAATTCATGGCTGTGTACTATTAGTACCTAGTGGGTAGATGCTAAAGATGAGGTAAATCCACATGAGGGATCCTTTCACATAAGAATTAACTGATGTGAAATGCCAATAGTGAAAAGTGTCTGAAACTCAGATTCAAAATAAGCCTCAAATGGCAAAAAGAAAGACGCTGAAAGATGCTGAATAATTTGAGGCAGTGAGACAGGAAAGTGAAAGTAAATGAGTAAAACAAGAGTAAATTTGTGAAATAACATGTGAAATAACCCTTTGAACAGTAGCATACACTAAATTTAGTGATAATATACAAAATAAACAAATCCAGATATAAATATTAGAATGGAGAATGTGGAAAAAGAATATTACAGTCAAACTACTTTATGTACATTGTGAAGGGAAGATGTGGGAGAGTGATGGATGAGGTAAGTGTGGTTGAGGTACCTTATATACATGAATAGACATATCAAAAGGAAACCTCCTTGTATTTTTGATTCCTGGTAATAATATTTTTTTCTTTTTTCTTTTTTATTATTGGAGTAATGTATAGTTACATTCACCAGGTAGTAAGTGCATTACTTCTTACACATTCATACCCCTTCTCATGCTTTCATCCCCATTTCCCCTCCCCAATCCCTTACCATTCATCTTATTTCCCCCTTTCCCCTTTCTATTTCAAATAAACAAATAAATATTTATACAATATACCGTGTAACAAAGTCAAATACAGTAACAATGAGATTAACCAAAGGTCAAAAAAAGAGAAGAGAAAAAACATAGTACATTAAGAACAACAATCACACAAGATAAAGCTCGTTTCCATATCCTAGAGCACCTTTCATTTAGTCCCATGACCTTATTTACCTAGGCTTTGAGCTATTGTAAAGTCCAACAGTTCTTTTCTGAGCTACACCAGAACTATCCACTTGTAAAAACAGAACTGAGCTCATGAGTGTAAGTTTTCTAATTCTCCAGATTTGTGATTTATATATCTACATCAGCATCCATATAACTGCATCTGTTTCCCAAAAGGATAGCTTTAGAGATTTCTGGTTGCTTTCTACTTCCATACACTGGCTTTAAGCTTTTAGAACTCAATCTTATCACCAATATTGAGAGACAGCACCTGTTTTTATCCCTGCATTTCTTCCCAGCAATAAATGAGGTTTGTAACATGTGTTCAGTATAACTGAGTAAACTGAATCCAATGTCATTAGTTCAGTTATTTCAAATATTACCTTGAACCACTGAACAATAGCTATTCAGGATGAATGTATGGGAGAGTGAGTTATTTTCTAAGGCTAAAATAATCATATGAACTCATTTAAAGTAAAATTATACTTCCCTTAAATACATGTTCTAATTAAACTTTTTCTTGAAATCTTACACTTAGATCTCTAAGTAGAAATTTAATATAATCACAAATAACATTTGTACATTTTACAGCTAAAGGAATGAGATTGTTTTGTTTTATAGTTCCTTGAAAAATGAGGCAATTTTGTGTTCAAGAACTGCAACGTGAACTGGAAATTGGTTCTCAAGGTGGGACCATGAAACTATAGTCATTTGTAAATGAGTGTCATTTCTAAAAAGCATTGTTTCTGTTAACGTGTTTGCATAAATAGCTCTCCTCTTGCACTCAGAGAGGGAAAAGAAGAGCAATTAGTGCTTTTAGTCAGTGTTTGTTGATTTCCTTCCATTCCTTTTCCTTTGATTTTTAATTTCTGGGAAATTTAAATCCATGGCAAAACCTGCCACTGAATGGATGATTAAGAGATATTTTATGACAGTAAAACTGTATTTTATGTTCCTGTAGGGAAAGATACTATATATTTGTCAAAATTATCAAATATTGGGGTTGGGCATTTAGCTCAGTAGAAAAGCACTTGTCTGGCAAGTGCAAGGCTTTGAGTTTAGTCCTCAGCTCTGTGACAAAAAGCAAATGATAGATTACAAACAGTGAAGTTTAATATACATACATTTTTAAAATTTTTATTGTTATTATAAAGGTGATTGAGGTAAGAAGGTTATAGTTAACATAAGCAAGATAAAAAGTACATTTCTTTTTGGAAAATATCACCTCCTTATACATAGATTAAAAACATTAAAATATCTGATTTTGTTGCCTGGTATACTGTATATACACTTACTTGTTTATTTGAAATAAGGAAGGGAAGGTAGAAAACAAAATGATTCGGCGGTGGTGGAAGAAAGGAAAAGGGGACAAAGCATGAAAAGGAGTATCAAAGTTCCAGAAGTAATGCACCTAATACCTGGGGAATGTAACTGTAACCCCTCTACATATTATCCCAACAATAAAATACAATAAAATATTAAAATATATGGAATCCAAAGAGAGAGTAGAAAAATAATAGAATAATTACATGACAAATGTATGCCAATCTTATTTGATATCATATGCACAAAAGTAAATTAAAATTGAAAAACATTGGACCTGTAAGATAAGAACAAGCTGAAAGAATTTATGTTGTAATACTCTACTGTCCTACATAAATATTTTTCCTCTAAGTATGGATTAGTTTTTCTGAAAGTACGTTATTATTGGGATTGACAAAAGATGTAACTTAATGGATAAAAAATACATTTGGAATTAAATATCTCACTCACTGGAGAAGATTAGAAATGGGAAGAGAGCTGAATTTATCCAATAATACAGAAATAGTATCCCTGGGATAGTGTTGGAAATACAGATAGAGTTGAGTATACAGGGAACCAGTCTTCAATATATTTATATATGAGAACAAATCTGCACATGAATATAAATACAGGCTCTGGAAAAATTACGAGCATGCATATGAAAGGCCCAATGTGTAGACATACTTCCAAACACAGGGTTTTTAATTCCATTCTCTAAATAAGAGGAAGAAGACATGAAGACAAGGTTTCTTCTAGTGTTGGGACATATTTAAAGTGCTTCCTTGGATTTAGGTTTCGAAGGTTTTCAGGAAGTTCTTGCTGAACTTCTGACACATATGAGAAAGACAAATTAAATAAACATTAGAATATGAGACATTTTGTTAATTTTTACTAGGATTGAGCTGTTGTCTTTGCTATATCTATAGATACCAGAGAATTTGAAGGATACCTCTGATGTCCTTTTTGTTGTTGTTGTTTTGTTTTTGTTTCTTGTAATTGTATTTCTCTTCCCCAAGGAATTTTCTTGTATGAGTTCTATACCCTGGGGCATATTTTTATTTGTACAACACTGATATTTTTCTGATATGTATTGATGCCTACAATAGTTTTCTAGTTCTATCTCAGTATGGTCATGGATTCCATGGTGATAGACATGTATTCTAAGATATGTGCCAAAAGCTGATTTTGACATTATATCAACATGTTAGAATATTCTTACACAGTATAGAAACTAAAATATCACATGTATAGGAAAAGACTCCAGTGATGTAAATTCTTTGCAAGTCAACTAACCTATAGTTGAACAAAGCCAATATCAGCAAATGGAAACATGCATTATAGGGGTGGGAGGAAGTCAAAAGGAGGAAGTTAGATGAATGAAGAAAGGAAGTGTGGGCAAATGCATACATAATAATCAATGTACATATGTGAAAATGGAACTAGGTAAATGATGGGGCAGATGGGGTTTGAAGAGATGAGGAGAACCATGAATGGTGTGACAATGATCAAGATGTGTTGTTACTTATAAACTGATATATTGAATTGAAAAACTGAAACCTTTATGTACAGCCACTTAAGGATAAAACTATTGGACAAAATACATAGCCTATATGGCATACTAGACGCTGACTTATTTGGGTTTTGTTATTATATGTTTGTTACTTATTCTTTGCTAACCTTTTCTCCACAAGACCTAGTGGTATTGTTAAATTAAATATTGTGATAAGTATTCCCCATCTCCACCCTATGTGAAAGTATTCTTCCCACTAGGATTTCTTAAGGTTACTTTATTTATGGACAGTCTTCTGAAATTCATCACAATCCTAAGTGAACTCAGGGTTTCTACAACACATGGCTTCCAGCTATGCTTCTTCAAATATTGATTGTGTTTCTCTGAAAACTCTGCAGCCTCAAAATACCAAAGTTTTTTTCCCCTTGCGGTTTCAATTCTTGATGATGTCCTTCCAGACTATATCTTTTCAATTTGTCTAACCTCCAGAATTCTTAAATGTTCAGGAGATTAAAAGTTTTCACTAATTCTAAATTACTCAAAAGCTTAATAGAAGTTTTCTGTTACACAAAGAAAATCTACAGCTTACTCAATTTAAAGAAAATAAATTGTTCACATGGACCAGGTCAAGAAACAGAAAATTATCAAAGACTTGAAAGCTATTCTGAAACCTACAGGCAACAGTTTCTGTTGGATGGTTCCAGGTGTAGACATTTTCCGTTGGCAATTTTATTAAAGAATTTGTTGCTAATACCCATCAACATCCCAATGTCATTCTTTAAAGAAATAGAAGAGGCAATCCAAAATTTCATATGGAATAATAAAAGACCCCATATAGCAAAAACACTTCTTAGCAGAAAGAACAGAGCTGGAGGAATTTCAATTCCAAACTTTAGACTCTATTACAGAGATATAATTCTCAAAACAGCTTGGTACTGGCACAGGAACAGGCCTGAAGACCAATGGAATAGAACTGAGGACCCAGATATTAAACCACAGACCTATGGCCACCTAATCTTTGACAAGGGAGCCAAAAAAAATAGAATGGAAGAAAGACAGCCTCTTCAACAAGTTGTGCTGGCAGAACTGGTTAAGCACCTGCAGAAAACTAAAGCTGGATCCTTCTTTGTCACCTTGCACTAGAATTAACTCCAAATGGATCAAAGACCTGGAGGTAAAAGCTGACACACTGAAAACTTTACAGGAAGGAATAGGAGATACACTAGGCCTCCTTGGCACAGGTCAAAACTTTCTTCATAAGGACCAAGAATCACAACAAATCAGAGAAAGGCTGGATAAGTGGGACTGCATTAAACTGCAGAGCTTTTGTATGGCAAAGGACATAGCTAGTAAACTAATCAGGAAGCCTACAGAGTGGGAGAAGATCTTCACCAACCAAACAACGGACAAAGGCCTCATATCTAAAATATATCAACAACTCAAAAAATTGAATCACTCCAAAACTAACCTCCAAAGTAACAACAATCCCATTAAAAAATGGGCCAAAGACTTAAAGAGAGTCTTCTCTGAAGAAGAAATAAAAATGGCCTATAGACACATGAAGAAATGTTCAACATCTCTGGTCATAAAAGAAATGAAAATCAAAACAACTCTAAGATTCCACCTCACTCCAGCTAGAATGGCCAGGATCAGGAAAACGAATGACAACAGATGCTGGAGGGGATGTGGCCAGGAGGGATCACTACTACACTGTTGGTGGGAGTGCATACTTGTTCAACCACTATGGAAAGCAGTGTGGCAGTGCCTCAAAAGGCTAAACATAGAACTCCCCTATGACCCAGCAATTCCACTACTTGGCATTTACACAACCACCCAGAAACAAGGACATGCTAAACCCACTAGCACAACAATGTTCATTGCAGCACTATTCACCATAGCAAAGATATGGAACCAACCTAGATGTCCCTCAGTTGATGAGTGGATCAACAAGTTGTGGTATTTGTACACAATGGAATTCTATGCTGTTGTCAGAAAGAATGATATCGCCCCATTTGTTAGGAAATGGAAAGACTTAGAAAAAATCCTATTAAGTGAAGTAAGCCAGACTCAAAGGAACTTAGGCTCAATGGTTTCCCTCATTCGTCATAATCAGTAGAAACCTTGGGCTCTCCTAGCAGAGATTTGCAATAGAGCAAAATCTTGATACATAAGGACATATAATGTGAAGCTAATTGAAAGGACCTCCAGGATAGTGAAACAAAAGCCATATAATGAATGATTGTTGTCCTTAATGTAGTATGTTGTCTCTCATCTCCTTTGCTGTCCCTTGGTTATCTCATATTGGTATAGTACCTCACTTTGTTATCTGATATATTGAATTTATTTGTATTTGGATATTTGAAATTTGATAGGGAAGGGGGGAAAACCAAGACGGGTGGAGGGTGGGGGGAGGGAGGGAAACGGGTACCAAGACATGTGAAAGGGTATCAATGTATGTGAATTAATGCACCTTCTATCTGGCAAATATCATGTAACCCTTTTACCAATTACAATAAAAAAATAAAAAAAGAATATGAATACAAAAAAAAAGAATTTGTTGCTAAACTTGAATATACAAATGTATGCCATTGTTGGAGAAATTTTGACCATCAATTTTTTAATAATTCTTTTCCCACCAAAGTTCATTCAGACACTTTCTGCAATTAAAAAAATATAATTTGACAGTGCCCCCATTCATAACCAAGGTGCTTGTTTATATTTTAACTTTCTTTTAGTCTGGTAAATTTTAGCCTTAGAATTTGAATTTAGTTCATTATTTTTCCATTTAAAGGTAAGATTTCCTGATGTTGGATAGGCACCATTTTGTTGTTATTTTGTTTTTCCTGGTACTGGATCTGGAACTCAGGCTTGTCTGCTATCCCAACCTCTTTTTAGTCAAGGATAGCATCTTTATTACTTTAGCGACAGCTCCACTTCTAGCATTTTGTAGTTAGGTACAAAAGAATTGCAAAATATCATATATTTTCAAATATTTTTATTGCAATTAATAGAAGGGTTACATGATATTTGCCAGATAGATGGTGCATTAATTCACATACATTGATACCCTTTCACATGTCTTGGTCCCCATTTCCCTCCCCCCACCCCCACCCCTCAACTTTTTTCCCCCGTTCCCTATCCAATTTCAAATAACCAAATACAAATATATCCAATATATCAGATAACAAAGTGAGATACTGTAACAATATGAGATAAACAAGGGACAGCAAAAGAGATGAGAGATAACATATGAGTTCTAGTGTCTCTCCTACTTTATCATATAGCAGTTTCACAGTTTCTGGTCTGACGTTGAGGTCTTTGATCCACTTTGAGTTAATGCTTGTGCATGGCGAAAGGCTAGGGTCAATTTTTAGTTTTCTGCATGTGGTTGCCCAGTTTTGCCAGCACCAATAATTGAATAGATTGTGTTTGTTCCATTGTATATCTTTGGCTCCTTTGTCAAATACAAGTTGCCTAAAGGTATGTGGTTCTATTTCTGGGTCTTCTATTCTGTTCCACTGACCTTCTGGTCTGTTTTTGTACCAATACCAAGCAGTTTTTGTTATTATGGCTCTATAGTAGAGTTTGAAGTCTGGTATTGTAATACCACCAGCATTGCTCTTTTTGCCTAGAATTGTTTTGGCTATTCTAGGTCTTTTCTTGTTCCATATGAATCTTTGGAATATATTTTCAATTTCCATAAAGAATGTCTTTGGGATTGCATTGAATTTGTATATCAGTTTTCGCAGTATAGCCATTTTCAGTATGTTGATTCTCCCTAGCCATGAGCATGGGATGTCTTTCCATTTCCTAGTTTCCCCTTTAATTTCTATCATTAGGCTTTTATAATTTTCATTGAATAATTCCTTTACATCTTTGGTTAAGTTTATTCCTAAGTATTTTATTCTTTTAGGGGCTACTGTGAATGGGACCATTTTCTTGATTTGGCATTCTGTTTGTGTATTGTTGGTGTACAAGATGGCTACTGACTTCTGAAGGTTAATTTTGTATCCTGCCACTTTGCTAAAGTAGTTTATTAATTCTAGAAGTTTGGGAGTGGAGTTTGTTGGGTCACTGAAGTAGAGGATCATGTCATCTGAGAATAAGGATAGTTCAATTTCTTCTTTCCCTATGTGGAGCCCTTTTATGTTCTTTTCTTGCCTTATTGCTCTGGCTAAGGGTTCCAGCACTATATTGAAGAGAAGTGGAGAGAGTGGACAACCCTGTCTAGGTCCTGATTTTAAGGTGAATGGTTCCAGTCTTTCACCATTTAGTATAATACTGGCTGTAGGTTTTTCATATATGGCTTTCACTATTTTGAGGAATGTACCTCTTATTCCTATTTTTTCTAGTGCTTTCCACATGAATGGATGTTGTATTTTTTTCAAATGCCTTCTCCGCGTCCAGAGAAATTATCATATGATTCTTATCCATCTATTAATATGATGTATTACATTGATTGATTTGTGAATGTTAAACCAGCCTTGCATTTGTGGGATGAAGCCCTCTTGATCACAGTGTATGATTTTTTTAATTTGTTTCTGGATTCTGTTGGCTAATATTTTATTGAGGAGTTTTGCATCTGTGTTCATTAGAGAGATAAGTTTGTAGTTTTCTTTTTTTGTTGGGTCTTTCCCTGATTTGGGGATGAGAGTAATATTAGCTTCATAAAATTAGTTTGGTATTGCTCCTTCTGTTTCTCTTTCTCAGAAGAGTTTCAAGAGTATAGGTGTTATTTCATCTTTAAACGTCTTGTAGAATTCCGCAGTGAATCCATCTGGACCTGGGCTTTTTTTGGTTGGCATTTCCCTGATTGCTTCCACAATTTCCTTGTAAGATATTGGTCTGTTCAGTTTGTTTACCTCATTGTTGTTCAGTGTGGGTAGCCCATATTTATTTAAGAAATCATCTATTTCTACTAGATTTTCTTGTTTCTTTGAATATAGGCCCTGGTAGTACATATTCATTATGGAGTGGATTTCTTGGGAATCAGTTGTGATTTTTCCCGTGGGGTCTCTAATCTTGTTTATTTGAGTCACTCCTCCCCTTTTTTTGATTAATCTTGGCAAGGGTGTGTCAATTTTATTGACTCTTTCAAAGAACCAACTTTTTGATTTATCAATTTTGTGTATAGTAGACCTTATTTATATCTCTGAAATTTCTGATTTTATTTTTGTTATTTCTGTCCTTCTAGCTGTTTTAGAATTAACTTTTTCTTGCTCCTCTAGGTGTTTCAGTTTCTTTTTATGGTTATTTACATGCTCTTCTTCTGTCTTTTTAATATGCGCTCCTAGTGCGATAAATTTGCCTCTTAGAATTGCCTTGCTGTGTCCCATAAGTTCCTTTGTGATGTTTCTTGATTTTCATTACATTCAAGGAAGTTTTTAATTTCATTTCTGGTCTGATCTGTTACCCAGGAGTTATTCAGAAGTGTGTTGTTCAGTTTCCATATGATTGAATGTTTTTTGACTTTGACTGCATTGTTCAGAATTAGTCTGACTCCACTGTGGTCTGATAGGAAGCATGGGATTATGTCAGACCTCTTGTATCTGCTTAAGTTTTCTGTATGAATTATTATATGATCTATTTTGGAGTGTGTTCCATGTGCTGCTGAGAAAAATGTAAAAAGTTTCGCCATTGGGTGGACGACTCTATGTATATCTGTTAAGCCCAGCTGGGCTATGGTGTCATTTAAGTCAATGGTGTCTTTGCTTAACTTTTGTTTAGTTGACCTGTCATTTGTTGAGAGTGGTGTATTGAGGTCTCCCACTATGATTGTGTTTGAGTCTATCTTGTTCTGTAATTCTAAAAAAGCTTGTTTGATGAATTTGTGTCCTCCCTTGTTGAGGGAGTAGATGTTTATAATTGTAATGTTATGGGCATGGATTGTACCCTTAACTAATATATAATGGCCGTCTCTATCTTTGTGTACTGATTTTACTGAGAAGTTAATTTTGTCGGAGATTAAGATTGCTACTCCTGCTTTTTTGCATGGTGCATCTGAGTGGAAAATTCGTTTCCATCCTTTCACTTGGAATTTGTTCCTGTCTTTGGCAGTGAGGTGGGTCTCTTAGAGCCAACATATGGATGGGTAGTGTTTCTTAATCCAGTCTGCTGCTCTGTGTCTTTTGATTGGATTGTTCAGCCCGTTCACATTTAGGGAGATTATGGAGAAGTGGTCAGTGTTATTTATTTTTACTTCTAGGTTTCTTTCTCTCTCTTTTTTCCCCTTTTGTGTTTAGTGAATTATAGATGTTTGCTTCTTGATGGGGGTTCTTGATATTCTACAATTTGTTCTCGATTAATTAGTATTCTTTTTAATGCTGGTTTAATGTGCACGTATTCATGAAACTTCTCTTTGGATTGAAATATTCTTGTTTTTCCTCAAATGTAAATGCTAGTTTTGCTGGATATATCAGTCTGGGTTGGCAGTTGTTGGTCTTCAGGACATCAGTGATGTTTTTCCAAGCTTTTCTTGCATTTAGGGTTTGCATGGAGAGATCTGCTGTAAGTCGAATTTTCTTCCCATTATAATATAGCTCCTTCTTTGTTTTTGCAGCATTTAAGATCAATTCCTTGGTATTTGGGTCTAATGTCTTTACTATGATATGTCTAGATGAGTTCCTTCTAGGATCTTGCCTGTTTGGAATCCTGAAGCCTTCAATAATATGAGTATTTTCCCTTTAGAAGTCGGGGACTTTCTCTGCTATGATTTTGGTGAATAAAGGTTGCATACCTTTGTCCTGGAATTCGGCCCCCTCCCCAATCCCTATTATACGAAGATTAGACTTCTTTGCTGCATCTGCCAGTTCCTGGAGCTCTCTCTGGTAGATTCTGACTGATTTTTCCAAGGTGGTCATTCTCTGTTCCATCTCTTTTGTTTTATCTTCCGTTTTTGATGTTGTATTTTCCATCTCCGTAAATCTGCTGCTTAATGCTTCCATTTTTGCTTGAAGTGTGGACACTGAGCTGATCATGTCTGGTCTGAGGGTATTAATCTTTTCTTCTATTTCTCTTTTGAATTTGAGGAGCTCTGTAGTGATTTCCTGCTTATGTTCCTGGAATTGTTTTTGGAGTTCTGTTTTAATCTCTTTAGTCATGTTCACAATCATCTCTTTGAATAGGGTCATGTTTCATGTCTCTTCAGGTGTCATTTCTTGGGATGGTGACATCTCTCTCATCCCTCGCTCTTGTTACTTTTGGGCTTTGCGTGGGTCTTTGATTATTTATGTATGTCGTAATTCTTCTTTGCGCTCTCCTCGGCATTGAGAACTGGTGTTGTAGTTCGCTCTGTGGTCAGGAGGTAGCGGTCTTTACTTGGATTGGGACTGTTGGTTCTGGGAATATGTGAATACCTGTGGTTCTCGGCCAAATTGATTCCTCTGCTGACTAAGTCAGAGTTTGCAGTTTTTGCAGGTGTTCTAGCCTGTTCCCAGAGGCTGTGTGCTGCTGTACGACTAGCTCTCAGCCCAGCCAGTAGCCTCACAGTGGGCCGTGGGATGGATCTGTGAGAGTCTCAACGTGCTGGGCGGATGGTTGGTTTTCCTGTGCTGCTTCTAGGGGCGGGCCCCCGGCTAAGTGTCTGGAGTTTGGGAGTTTCCAGGGGCTCTCAGCAGGACCAGCAGGTGTCTGTCTGTTCCCAGGGGTGGGACCTAGCTGAGGACGTGGGTTCCAAGAGTGGAGCCACACCTTTCTGATTCTCAGAAGGCGAGCGTGGCTGCTGGTCGGCCCTTCAGTTCCCTGCTGCTTTGTCAGAGTCTGTGACTGTGGGGTCCCCTCGGTGCTGTCTTGCTCAGGATTCCCACCTGGAGGATGCCTGGCTCAAGATTTGAGGGGGACAGATGCTGGCTCCTATTTTCCCACAAACCCCAACCGCTGTGGTAAGGCAGGGTCTCAGCGCCCCCCACTCTCCAGACCCAGTGGCCTGGGAGAGGAACCTGGTGGGCTGGTGGGAGCTGGGACACCTCCTCCTCCCCTGGTGGGGTGCTGGGTCTTAGTGTCCACCCACCTGTCAGTCTCTGGTCAGAGGCCTGGGAGAGGAACCTGGTGGGTGGGTGGGGACTAGGACAGCTCTGCCTCCCTTGGTGGGGTGCTGGGTCATGGCATAGCCTGCCTGTCAGTCTCAAGTCAGAGGCCTGGGAAAGGAACCTGGTGGGCAGGTGGGGGCTGGGACACCTCTACCTCTCTTGGTGGGGTGCTGGGTCTTACTGCTGCCCACCTGTCAGTCGCCTGTCAATGGCCTGGGGGAGGAGGCTGTTGAGGGAAGAGACAGGATTCTAAATTCCTTGGCCCCTGCTTCTGCCGGTCTCTCTCTAGCAGGGTGGAGGGGTCTGAGTTAAGTTCTATTGCTTGGCACCAGCTCTGCTTTCCCAGTGGGTTTGGGGACCTGCTTCACTACTCACGCCTCTGAGTTCCTCTGTGGGTGCTGAATGGTGTTGGAGAATCCTTCACTCCCCTCGGATCTCTGCCGCTGCCTTTGTCTGCGTCTGGGTTACGCTGCTTGCTGTTCTGGTTCCGCATCTGTGTTCCCCTGCTTCTGCAGCTCGCTGGCCCGGTCCTATGCTGGTTTCTGCAGTGGTCAGACTTCCCAGCCCAGCGCCCTCCACCGCTGCTTTTCCCGGCTTGGAGCCAGTGGGAAGTGTGAAGGAGGGGGGTCCTCGCGTTCCGACTTCTTTGAGAAAGTTGGATGTAAGCTTTATCTGGATTTCTTTTCCGGTTTGAGTCCTTCTCCGTTGCTTCTTGAGTGATTTGTTGAGAAGTTTTGCATCGATGTTCATCAAAGAAATAGGTCTATAGTTCTCTTTCTTTGATGAATCTCTGTCTGGTTTGGGGATGAGGGTTATACTGGCTTCATAGAATGAGTTTTGTAAAGAACCTTCATTTTCAATTTCGTTGAAGAGCTTGAGGAATATTGGTGTGAGTTCTGCTTTGAAGACCTTATAGAATTCAGCTGTGAATCCATCTGGCCCTGGGCTTTTCTTAGGTGGAAAGTCTCTTATTGCCATTTCTATTTCAGTGCTTGAAATAGGCCTGTTTAGTTGGGTCAGTTCTTCTTGGTTCAGTGTGAGTATGTTAATATTGGCTAGGAATTCATCCATTTCTTCTAGATTCTCAAATTTTTTGGCGCAAAGGTTTTAGAAGTATTCCCTCATGATACTCTGGATCTTGGTAATTTTACCATTTTCGTCTGTGATTTTGTTTATTTCAGTATGCTGTCTTTTTTTTGTAAGATTTGCTAAGGGTTTGTCAATTTTGTTAATTCTTTCAAAGAACCAACTCCTAGTTTTGTTGATTCTTTCTACAGTTTTTTTTGCATTCCAATTCGTTTAATTCTGCTTTGATTTTAATAATTTGCTTCCTTCTAGTGGGATTAGGGTTGGTTTGTTGCTCTTTTTCCAGGAGCTTAAGGTGACACATTAACTTGTTGGTTTGTGATTTTTCCAATTTGTTATTGTAGGCACTAAGCGCTATAAGTTTTCCTCTGAGTACTGCCTTTGCCGTGTCCCAAAGGAGCTGGTGTTCTGTGTTCTCCTTTTTGTTAAATTTCATAAACGGTTGGATTTCTGTTCTGATCTCTTCGATGACCCATTGGTGATTCAACAATATGTTGTTCAATCTCCATGAGTTACAGGGTTTTCATTGGTGGAGTTGTGTGTTCAGTTCCAATTTGATGACCTTGTGGTCTGAGAGATTGCAGGGAATAATTTCATGTTTCTGAATCTGTCCAAGGTTTGTTTTATGGCCTAAGATGTGGTCTATTTTGGAAAATGTTCCATGTGCTGCTGAGAAAAACGTATACTGTGTTGTTGCTGGGTGGAATATTCTGCAGATGTCTGTTAGATCTAGTTGGTCTATATAGTTGTTCAATTCTAAGGTTTCTCTGCTGAGTTTTTGCCTTGTTGATCTGTCCAAAGGTGAGAGTGATGTGTTAAAGTCACCAACAATTACTGTGTTAAGATCTAGGTATGGTTTCAGTGAAAGTAAAGTTTGCTTGATTAAGTTCGGAGCTCTGGGATTTGGTGTATAGATATTTAGGATGGTTATGTCCTCCTGGAGGAAAGATCCCTTTAGTAGTACATAGTAACCTTCTTTGTCTTTTCTCACTAATTTTAGTTCGAAATCTATTTTATCTAATGTGAGGATGGCAACTCCAGTCTGTTTATGGGGGCCGTTAGCTTGATAGAGTTTATTCCAACCTCTCATTTTCAAAAGGTGTTTGGTTTTTTTTTTGGTAAGATGTGTCTCTTGAAGGCAGCAGAATGATAGATCCTGTTTTTTTGATCCAACTAGTTAATCTATGCCTTTTAATTGGAGCATTAAGTCCATTGATATTGAGAGTCGGGATTGAGAAATATTTATTAGTTCCTGCCATTTTTACAAGCTTTCATTATGGCCTGTGTCTTGATAGTTTTTGTGGTACTTAGATGTTATGAGTTTTAGGTGCCATGTCTTTCTCTGTATTACATTTGTGTTGGTTTTCCATGTGTAGAACATCTTTGAGAATTTTCTGTATTGTTGGTTTTGTTGCTACATAATGTTGAAGATTTTCCTTGGAATGGAATGTTTTTATTGTTCCCTCAGTTATGAATGAGAGCTTAGCTGGGTACTGTATTCTTGGCTGGTAGTTATTTGACTTCAGGGCATGGTATATATCGTTCCAATCTCTTCTTGCTTGTATGGTCTCTGCTGAGAAATCTGGGGTTATTCTGATTGGTTTGCCTTTATAGGTGATTTTTCTCTTCTCCCTGACTGCTTTTAGGATCCTATCCTCTATTGATCCAGTTCAGATTACAATGTGGCGGTGGGATGTCCTTTTCTGGTCAGGTCTGTTTGGGGTTCTAAAAGCTTCTTGTATCTGGATGGGCCTGCCCTTCTGGATATTTGGGAAGTTCTCTGAGATGATTCTCTGAAGTATATTTCCAATACCATTGACCTCTTTCTCCAGACCCTCCTCAATACCAATTAGCCTTAAATTAGGCTTCCTATTTGTATCTTGGACCTCCTGTAGCATTTTCTCATATTTCCTAGATTTGAATTGACTCATTTTCTGTTCTTTCTTTATAACAACTAAATTATCTTCAACCCCGGAAATTCTCTCTTTTGCATTGTCTAACCTGCTGTGAAAGGTCTCCACTTTATTCTTCATCTCCCTTGCTTCTAAATGCTCATTTGTGATGCCTTGCATCATTGTTTTAGAACATGTATGGATTTCTTTAGCTCTTTGATTTCCATTTGAGTGATTAGCTCAGCATCTTTATTCTCTTTGGACATTTGTTGGAGTTCGGTCAACTTTTTGTTTGTGGATTCTATGAATTCGTCCATTTTTCTTTGAAAAACCTTTATTATGGCCTCCTTTATGGCTTCCCCCTTTTCACCTATCACCTTGTTTATGGTTTCCTCTTGTTTAGCTGTGACTTCCTCCCTTATCTGTTTCTTTATGTTTCCACATTTATCATTAATGATGTTTATCAATTGCATTTGTATAGCACTTGGAAGGCTCTCCTCTAGATTTGCCACTGATTGCTCCATTGCCTGTTTATGTTGGGTGTGAGGTGCTATTCCTTGATTTGACATTTTTCTTGAGTTTCTTGTTCTGCCCATTTGAGGATGGGAGCAAGATTAATACTAAACAAGATTATAATTTTTCAGATATACCCAACCTAGACCTTTTTAGTTGGCTGACAATAGGTATTAGCTCTTTTAGATTGGTAATAACACCCTGTCTTTCTTTTGGTACACTTACATACAAATCTAATACAATCACATATTAAGTGGAGTAAGCCAGACCCAAAACCAATGGTTTCCATCAGTTGTAATCATTAGTACAAATCTAGGCCTCTCTTAGCAGAGGACTAAAAGAACCTAGATAGATAAGGCCATGTAGGATGAGTTTAAAATGAAAGGATCTTCAGGATGTGGAAACAAGAGCTTTGTATATTTGTGTTTACATACATATGGTCTTTTTTACGATTTGTGAGAGACACTTTTCAACTGATTTTTACTTTTTCTTAAAAGACATTATATCTTCCTGTCTTTGTGAACATAGTAATTTGGAATTGTATCTGGGATATGGTATAGTATGTGTTAATCATTCTGTATTGTATAATGGGCCTTTGGGGATCACTTTTCCATAAATTTTTTGAGTTGATATAGATTTCACTTTTCATTAAAAATGTCAGTATAGACATTGGAGGTAATAAAACTTTACTTTGTTATCTTGAAAGTTAAACACTGTTTTTATATATGTTACCATTTTTTTCTGTATCTATGTAAAGATGATTCAGTTTTACTAAATGTAATATTATGAACAATGTTTTGTGAAATATTTTCATTTCATAAAATATAGTAAAATAATTTTATGTGTATATAGATTCATACCTCTCCTACAATTATTAATAATAATATATTCAGGAAATCACAATTTGTTGATTTATTTTGTTGGTTCTGATTTTTGTTTCTCATAAACTGCATTTCAGTTAAGTAATTTATAATCAGTTCATTCTCTTTGGAGAATGAAGCCCACATGTTTACTATTTACCATCTTGAACAAAATATTGGAGTGGAAACTTTATGTTAAAAGAGTTGCATATTGTGACTTTATTTGCCAGACCTTTGGCTTGCACTCAGCGCTTGAGCACTGTCCTTGGACTTTGTCAAGGCTAGAGCTCTACCACTTGAGCCACTGTACTACTTCTGACTTTTTTTCTGTGTATGTGATACTGAGGAAATGAACCAGGATCTTCATACATAGGCAAGAACTCTACCAGTATGTATCTTGATACATATTTTTACAATGATAGATAATGTGATTTTTATAATTTTAATATGTGATAAAAATGAAAAGTTTTGAAGCTAATAACAAATTCCTTTCCTATCAATATATATGGCCAGGCAAGAATCATTAAGTATCTTACATTGTAGAAAAATTGCATATCTGTTGCATCTCTCTGGGACAAAGATTTTCTTTCGTTTTGTCCTGGGGCTTGAATTCAGGACCTGTGCACTGTGCCTGATTCTCTGTGTGTGTGTGTGTGTGTGTGTGTGTGTGTGTGTGTGTGTGTGTGATGGGGCTTAAAATCTGGACCTATACACTGTCCCTGAGCTCTTCAGCTCAAGGCTACCACCTTATCCCTGGAGCCACAGCCTCACTTCCCATTTTCTAGTGATTATTTGGAGATTAGAGTCTCACGGAGCGGGAGTTTGGCCTAGTGGTAGAGTGCTTGCCTAGCATGCACGAAGACCCGGGTTCGATTCCTTGGTACCACATACATAGCAAAAAGCCAGAAGTAATGCTAAGGCTCAAGTGGAGAGCTCTAGCCTTGAGAAAGTCCAAGGACAGTGCTCAAGCCCTAAGCCTAAGCTCAGGACTGGCAAAAAAAAAAAAAACAAGAACAACAAAAAAGAGTCTCATGGTCTTTTGTTCCCCGGTTTGCTTTGAATGTAAGTCCTCAGATCTCAGCAACCTAAATAGCTAGGATTACAGGTATGTGCCAACCCTCAGGCCTGAGTTTTCTTTTTTCCTCCAGGTTAGTGTTCAATTACTGTAGCAAATAACTACAAATAATAATCCCATGGACTTTCTTGCTTAGATTGGCTTCAAAATGTTGTCCTCACATCTCAGCCTCCTAATAGGACTACAGGCCTAAGGATTGCAGGCATAGGTCACCAGTGCAAGTTTACAACTTTGTAATTATTATAGAAATGTAACTTTTTTCCAAGTAATTTTATTAATCTTTATTTTTTATTGAAAAAAATGATGAACAGTGGAGTTACAGTTAGAAAAGTAAGAAATGAGTACATTTCTTTTTAAACACTATTATTCCCTCCTTCATTTTCTTCCATTTACCACTCATCTTACTATCACTAGCTAGCTCTCCTCTGTCACTTAAAACACAGCTCCGCTTCTTTCCCATTCCTGGTTACAATGGTACACTTCTCCTAGGAAACTCCTTATGTACATATTAGGAGAATAGTTTTAGCATTTTTTTGCTTATGGTTGGCCCTTAACTACACAAATAGATAGCTAGAAAGGTTTTTCAGTATTTTATTATAAAAAGACTATATTTTTCTTTCTTTTTTCTCATTCTCAAATTGTTTACTAGTCTTGGATCCATGAAATGACTAAAACAAAATTGGAACTATTTTAGTTAGTATTTCCACCTAATTTCTGTTTTAGATAATTAATGCATATTTTCTAAATGTAAAGTATATAACAGTGGGTTTATCAAATACATTTCATAGTAAGTTAATAAGAACCCAATCTAGAAGAAAAACGTTATCGTTTATATTAAGAAGAAAATCGTTTTCTTGATAAGTGTCAGTATGATGATTCTTCGATTGGCATGACAGATTTTATCTAGGCTAAATTACCTATCAAGCTCTACACCTACCACAAGAACTGGTGCTAAAAAGGGTAGAGAGCTCCAAAGTCAAGCTTCCTATACAGAATACATGTCCTTTATTTCACTTTCATTTTTAATTGTAATTTTCATCTGGAAAAGATGTCAGAATTTTCGTACTGCTTTCTTCCTTTAGATACTTCACATGGACTCTTAAAGTTTCTACCAATAGATCTGGAAGCCCTTGAAAACTGAAGGCAGCATGTGTATATGTATCAACCAACTCTGTAGAGCAATTAATAAGAAAACATATACTCCTCTATCCGATGTATCTAAAAGACAATTTAGGCAATTTTTGTGGTTGAAATATGTTACTGCTAGCTCTGAAAGCAATTTTCCATGAAATTTCACTATCTTTTAAATATGAGATTATTTCAAACAATGTTCATTTAAGAGAAGCATCCCCTATATATAACCTCTATGTATAACCACACAAAAAGTGTAAGGCTTAAAGAATTAAGTAATATTTTATCTATGTTCTAAGTAGAATCTGCTTTTCATTCATCATAAGAAACATTTCAGGCTGATTAACTTGGATGAAACTATGTTTTATTTGACCTAATAAAAGTTTAAGTTCTCGAAGCAACCCAGATGCCCTCAGTAGATCAGTGGATCAAGAAGATGTGGTACTTATGCACAATGGAATTCTATGCTGCCATAGAAAGAATGACATCTCCCCATTCATAAGAAAATGGAAAGACTTGAAAAAATCATATTTGGTGAAGTAAGCCAGACCAAAAGAAACATAGGCTACATGGTTTCCCTCATTTTAATAATTATTACACATCTAAGACTCTCCTAGCATAGGATCACAATAGCTCAAAAGCTATGTGTATGTACCCATATTAGATGAGGCAAAGCGAAATGAACTCTAGGATATGGAAGGAGAGGCTTATCTTTGTGACTGCTGTTCCTAATGATCTATGTGAAATTATTCCTTCTCTCATTTTTCCCCTTCTGAATTATCTCACATTGTTACTGTGATGATTTTGTTGCCTATCATATTGTAAATATGTTTATTTGTTTATTTGAAATAGGGAAAGTTAATATGATTAGGAGGGAGTGGGAGGAGGGAAAGTAGAAGAAAAACATGGAAAGTGGTATCAATGTTTAGGAAGTAATGCACCTACTCCCTGACAAATGTAACTATAAGCTTTCTATATATTACCTTGATAATAAAATATAATAAAAATATATAAGTCCCGAGCTTGGAGTTTGGCTTAGTGGTAGAGTGCTTGCCTAACATGCATGAAGACCAGGGTTTGATTCCTCAGTGCCACATACAGAAAAGCCAGAGAGATTCTGTGGCTCATGTGGTAGAGCATTTGATGTGAGGAAAGCCCAAGGACAGTATTCAGGCCGTGAGTTCAAGCCCCAGGACTGGAAAAAAAAATATATGTCCTGATTTTTATAATAGGGGCTTGAATTGATAGCCCCTATTAAATCATTTGGTCATCAATCAACAATACAATTAGGGATCCAGTTTATTTTTGAATGAAAACAGCCATGTATTGAGATAAATAATCTGAAATATCTTTATGATTATTTACCTGATACTAACTGTGTATTCTTCTTTTCTTCTGATATTTAAAACTTTCATACATCTCTTAGATGTCTTGGCATTATATTCCTATTTGAACTATCAGTCCTGTATTTGCAAATAGAATAGTAATCAATAGATCAAAACAATATTTTTCATAAGGAATTTTCCTTGGCATATGTGGCCTGTTCTGAGAAGGTATAACAAGTATTTAAGTTTAAAGAATAGAAACTCAGAAAATGTGACTTCAAATATGAGGCTTCTTTGAAATTTCTTCATACTTACAAATATATGTATTCAGCTTTCAATAGATTGCACTTTGTATTAAAATTCCCTATATTTTTCCCAGTCAATGTCCTGTTTCGTGTTACAGAATAATTGCCCTAAATCATTGCCAATCTTCTTTAACATACTCAGTAACCTTTCCAGTAATAGAGTCACTTTGTGTTGCTGACATATTCTAAAACTTCATCTATGATATGTAGTTCAGGAAGCTTACTACAGCATTTTCAGTCTTCCACATGAAAAAAAGAAATGTTAAATCTCTACCTTTTGTCTTTCACATTAAAAAAGGAGAAATAGCTCAAATGTTTTCCTTTTGATTAATTTTAAAGGTGACCTAAGTTTTATAGAAGTTGGAAACTTCAGGAATTATAGTGAGCACATTGAATAAGGTGGAGAATATGGGTTTACTTTATAATGATGTAACCACATGCCAAAGTATAGTTCATATATGAGAAAAATGATAAAATGAGATAACTGTGTAGCGTAGCTACTTTGATAATCCAAAGTGGAATTCTGCTAACAAATTATGATTGTTCATATTGATCTTACTGTGAGTTTGGGAATAAAGTAGAATAATGGAGTATTCCATTGGTGGCTCAAGCATTTAATCCTTGCTCCTTAGGAAGCTGAAATTTGAGGATCACAGTTTGATGCCAGCATGGCCAGATACTCAATGTGACTCTTCTCTGCAGTAAACCACCATAAAACCTAAAGTGGAGCTGTGCTTCAAAGTGATAGAGTGGCAGCCTCCAAGGTAAAAGCTCAGGGACAGTCTAGACACAGAGTCTTCACATCCTTCTGAATGGCTAGGATTATAGATGTAAGCCATCAGGGCCAGGCTGTACATCTACTTATGATTACAGTGTACATGTTAGTATGAGCTGTAGCATGATGATTTAATAAGTTTTTGCAATGATGTTCAGAGATTCCTAGGTAGTGATGGAAAAGGCTCCAGCAACAACTCTGAAACGGCCCCTGGAAAGGCTAGAAAATCCTGCAACCATGATGGTAATCCTGAAGCTGCTGAGGCTTTTGCCTGAAGCCTGGCTGCCTTGGTACCTGCTGAAGATTCAGACCGACAAGCTGAGTGGAGATACTTTGTCTGTCTCTTTCTGCCTCTGTCTCTCTGTCACTCTCTTTCCCTTCTTTACTCTCCAGTAAGATAAAAAAATGTTAGTTTGTGTGATTTGTCTCCTTCATAGGCTAAAGAGAAATGGAAAGTAAATGTCTAAGCAAACTGACTGTGTAAACTTTGTTTACCACTATATACAATTTAAGACAGGCAAGTATTACCCAAAACATAGCTTAAATAACTGCTGCAAGCTACTGCTAATATTTCAACATTGTTGATAAGGTCTGTGAATTCAAAACCCTAAAGGTTTTCTAAGTACCTATTGAAAAACAAAAACCAAGTTACAGCATTAATATTTGATTCAGAAGCTATTTATTAGTTGATGGCACACAATAAAACTTATTCCTTGCTTTTTATTTTACTTTCAAAATTGGAATCATCAAATTTCAGACATGAAATTAATTTTTGTACCATATCACCATTCAATTGCTGTTTCACTTCCCTTGAAACAAAACTGTGTTTCAAAGTGCATTTAAATTAAATTTACTTGACGTGCTGGCTAGCCTGACCAATACTTTCTGAAACTAATTCAGAAACTTCATGAGTTGCAGAAAGTTCTCAACTTTTCCAAAGATATGTTCATCACAAAGAATGTTAATAGCACTTATTTATTTTCATCATTGCTGAAACAATCCTCAGCAAAGAGAACAATATCTGGAGCTTTCAGAAAATCAAATTATTGTAGCAAGCCATAGTAACAAAGACCACTACAAGGGTTGAGAAAAATAAAACAAACACAACAGAAAAATAGAAATGAATAGTAGACTCAGAAATTAGTCCATGCACGATATTAGATTCTTAGTCAATGTGCAGAAAATATCTGCCATGGGGAAAAATGTTTTCTTTAGCAAATGGCTCAAGAACAAGTTGTATATTCACATGTAGAAGAATGAACAGACATACCTGCCTCTCATCCTGTTTTTTTTTTAAAAAATAAAATGGATCAAATACCTTAATGTAAGACCTGGAGCTTGGTTAAACTGACAATTTGCTAAAGACTCCTGATGCCAAGTCGAATGACAACATGATGTAAGACCTGAAGACTTGAAATTAGTGAAAGAAAACACAGGAAAAACACTTAAGGTACAGGGACAGGGAATCATTTATTGACTAGAATTCAGTAACTGGGAGATTATAGCAAGAATGGATACATGGGGTTGAACCAATTATAAAGCTTTATTTATTTAACTTATTGTGGGTCATGGGGCTTGAACTCTGGGGCTGGGCACTGTTCCAGAGCTCTTCAGCTCAAGGCTACCACCCTATCCCTTGAGCCACAGCCCCTGTTCTGATTTTCTAGTGGTTAATTAGAGATGAGATGTGGGGAGCTGCGAGGGCTGTGCCTTAAAGATGGCGCCGGTTTCCGCCTTCTGCCATCCCGACGGCGAGTGCTCTCTGTGAAAACAACTCCTTATATGGCTAAGTTTTGGCTTCTGGCTTGCTTCCGTGTAGTTGGCCCTATCGGCATCTCCCACGTGGCTTTTCAGGATTGGCCAGGTGGAGGTCATATAAGACCAGGGATAGGCCTGGAGGAGGAAGAAAAAGAAAGAAGGAGAAAGGAAGAAGCTTGTAAAAGGTTCCTGAATAAACCACTTGGAGAAGAATCCTGTGTCGTGTCTTCCTTGCTGGTCGAGGCGGAAGCGACAAGTGGTGGCCCGTACGGGGAAACACTTATACGGAGGATTCAGAACTCCTTGTGGTCAGGGCGGTGCACCGGAAAGTTCCCAGGTAAGTGGGAATCCACAGTCAAAACGGGCATAGTTCGGGGCTCTACTCTGTAGATAAGAGAGAGAGCGGCAACCCAGGGAGAAACAAAAATAAAGGAAAAGTGAAAGCGTAACAAAGTGACAATTTTCTTAACTGAAGATGGGTGCCACGATGTCACATCCAATTTTTCTGGCCCTCGATGAACTATTGCGTTCTAAGGGGCTGAAACTAAGAAAGGGTACACTGCAAGGATTTCTTAATGAGTGTGAAACTGTGGCTCCTTGGTTTATTGTATCAGGGAACCTTACAGTAGCTTCTTGGGATAAATTAGGGAAGGATTTAGACTTTGCTTATGAGCAAGGCACGTTAAAAGCTGGAGTTAGAACCATTTGGAAAATGATTAGGGGGTGTCTTCAAGACCAGCCCTGTTGTGACGCTGTGGAAAATGGTCGGTCGGCGCTAGAACAGCTGCAGGAGGAAAGATCTGAAAAGGCGTACAGTGAAAGTTCACTTAGTGAGAAAGGGAAAGCGTCCAGAAGACTTTACTCCGACCTGTCTGAGTATAAAGAGGAAGGAGGGTCTGATCTAAGCAGCTCAGAAGACGATGAGGAAGTACAGGCCTTGATACAACAAATGCGGAAGACTCGTTTAAAACGAGAGAAGGGGAAGCAGAGCAGTAAGTGGAATATAGGGGAGGAGGCTCCTAAGAAGGATCCTCCAGCCGCTGCCTCAGCACCCTTTAATCCACCTCCTTATCAGCAGGGGGCAGTTGGTCACACATTTTGCCCCGAGATGTGGAGGACAGTTCACACAGAATTGGCTTGTCCAGTTTTTCAGGACCAAAACCAACAGAGATATCATCAAGGGTTAAGTCCTTGGCTGAGTCAGTTCGAACGCATGGCATAACTGCCTCCTTTACAGTGGCTCAGGTAGAGGCCTTGAAGAGAAATTGTATGACCCCTTCTGACTGGGCCGGACTTACTCATGCCTGTTTGAGCCCAGGGCAATACTTGGACTGGCGAGCTTTTGTGTTGGAGTTTTCCAACGAACAGGCAGCAATTAATCAAGCAAATGGTCATGGACCCTGGGACAGGGACATGCTTCTGGGGCAGGGAAGATTTGCTAACGTTCAAACAGGGTATCCATCGGAAGTGTATGAGCAAATTAATGACATTTGTATTAGAGCCTGGAAAGCCTTGACTAATCGAGGGGAAGTTAGTGGCAATCTTACAAAAATCCTGCAGGGGGCCACCGAACCGTTTTCGGACTTTGTTGTTCGGATGGTTGAGGCAGCGGGGAGAATTTTTGGTGACCCAGAGAGAGCCATGCCCCTAGTAAAACAACTGATTTATGAGCAGTGTAACAAAGAGTGCAAGGCTGCTATAACTCCATATAAACATAAAGGCATAGAAGCATGGATGAAAGTTTGTAGAGAATTGGGGGGCCCATTGATTAATTCTGGCCTCGCTGCAGCTGTAATCCAGCTCACTAGTAAGAAAAGCAATGCATCCGGAGCATGCTTTAAATGTGGAAAAATGGGACATCTTAAGCGAGATTGTCCAGAATGAAGAGGAGCTGGAGGAGCAGGAAGGACTCAGCCAAGTAGACAACCTGGACTCTGTCCAAGATGCAGAAAGGGCAAGCATTGGGCAAATGAATGTAAATCAGTAAAGGATGTAAATGGACAGCCTCTAGGCCACCCTGCCCAGTCAAAAAATGGCCAGAGGGGCCCACGTCCCCAGGGCCCGCAAATATATGGGGCTGTAGAGAGCCAGAGTTAGGGGGCGCCCCAGGAGAGATGGCCCACCCTATGCCATCCCAAGGACCGCGGAGAGCCACTGCAGGTTCAGTGGGATTGGACCTCCATGCCACCGCCAGAGTCATATTAACACCTCAAATGGGAGTGTAACTGGTGGACTCAGATTTTCAGGGGCCCCTAAAGAGTGGCACAGTGGGGTTGTTAATTGGCCGTTCCTCGGCAACCCTCCGAGGCCTCAGAGTTCAGCCAGGGATCATTGACCCAGATTACACAGGAATAGTTAAAATTATGGTTGAAGCACCAAAAGGCATAGTGGCTATTTCTCCAGGAGATAGAATAGCACAATTACTACTTCTTCCTAGTCTCCATGAGACTTTCCCTGCCAGGCAGGCCGCCAGGGGAGACAAAGGCTTTGGATCCACCGGCGTGGAACTGGTGTGTATGTCATTAGACTTGAATGAAAGGCCTACTATGGAATTAGAGGTAGATGGAAAAAGAATCATTGGACTTTTAGATACGGGAGCAGACCGCAGCATTATAGCCAAAAAGGACTGGCCTCGGGGATGGCCAGTGCAGGCCTCTGATCAGACTCTGAGAGGTCTAGGCTATGCGAGGGCCCCCGATGTCAGTGCTCGGCAATTGAATTGGAAAGATGAGGAAGGACACTCAGGAACCATTCAGCCTTATGTTCTTGAGCTTCCAGTCTCACTGTGGGGCCGTGACCTAATGAAAGAGATGGGCTTCTGTCTCAGCAATGATTATTCACCTGCCTCCAAAGACATGATACTACAGATGGGATATTATCCTGGCCGTGGACTGGGGAAGAAGTTGCAGGGCCGAAAAAACCCTATTGAGGTCCAGAAAAAATTAGATAAACATGGGTTGGGTTTTTCCTAGGGGCCGCTGAGGAACAAGTCCCCATTACTTGGAAGACGGAGGAACCAGTATGGGTGCCTCAGTGGCCGTTAACCTCTGAGAAATTAGCAGCAGCCCAAACCCTTGTGAAAGAACAATATGACTTACGTCATATTAGGCCCTCTGTGTCACCTTGGAACACACCTATTTTTGTTATAAAGAAGAAGTCTGGAAAATGGCGATTATTGCATGATCTGCGAGCCATTAATGCCCAAATGCAAATTATGGGCCCCATACAAAGGGGATTACCTGTGTTGTCTGCCCTTCCCGAGCATTGGCCCATTATAGCAATAGATATTAAGGATTGCTTTTTTTCCATACCCTTGCACCCCCGAGATTGTGAACGCTTTGCTTTTACTGTGCCATCTTGTAATAATGAGGATCCAGATCAAAGATATGAGTGGATTGTTTTGCCTCAAGGTATGGCAAATAGCCCAACCATGTGTCAACTATATGTGGGGCAAGCTATCCGCCCTATTAGACAAAAGTATCCAACTTTGAAATGCATCCATTATATAGATGATGTTCTCTTAGCCACAAAAAATGAGGAAATATTGAATGAAGCATATGGTGAATTAGTTAACACCATGCAACAACGGGGATTGCATGTGGCCCCGGAGAAAGTTCAATTAGGAAGGGTAGTAGAATATCTGGGTGCAAAAATTACCCCCGTTTCTGTGATGCCACAGAAGTTAACTTTGAGAATAGATAATTTGAAAACCTTGAATGATTTTCAAAAATTGTTAGGAGATATTAATTGGATAAGGAATTATTTAGGTATACCAAATTATGAGTTGAAGCCCCTTTTTGATGTTCTTAAGGGCAGTTCAGATTTAGCTTCCCCTCGGGTCTTGAGTGAGGAAGCCCGCTCAGCCCTTGTGAAGGTAGGGAATGCACTTAGTAATACTATCCTATGTAGGTTGAAGGAGGGTGAACCCTTTTCCTTGTGTATAATTCCCTCTTTTTATCAGCCCACTGGTGTTTTATGGCAAAAGGGCCCTTTATTATGGATTAATCCTCGAGCGTCCCCTGGAAAGTCCCTTGGATTCTATCCTGATGCGGTTGCCCTATTGGCATTACAGGGTATCCAGCAAAGTATTCAATTTTTGGGACAAGCCCCCAATGTACTTGTTGTTCCATATACCTCTCAACAGGTACAGGTTTTATGTGCTGCTGTTGACAGTTGGGCTGTTCTTAAATACTCCTTTAATGGAGAAATTGATAATCATTATCTAAAGCATCCTTTATTGGGATTTATAAAGGAACACCCAATTATTTTTCCAAAAATTACCGTACAAGAACCTATTGCAGATGCTCCCAATATCTTTACTGATGGGTCCAAAACAGGCTGTGGTGTGTATGTAGTTAACACCCAACCCTCAGTTCAACATCAATTTACTCCGGGAAACCCCCAAGTAATAGAATTAATGATTGTTTTAGAAGTTTTTAAAAATTTTCCTGGTCCCTTTAATTTAATTTCTGATTCTGCTTATGTAGTAAATGCTTTGAAAGTGTTAGAAGCCATGGGCCCTATAAAGGCGAGTGCATCTGTTCACTCCCTATTTGTTCAACTTCAAATATTAATATGGCAGAGAAGAAGTCCATTCTTTCCTCTATATATCAGAGCCCACTCAGGTCTTCCAGGTCCACTTACAGCGGGAAACAATATGGCAGATGTTTATATTAGAGCCCCATGGATCCTGTCAGTATCCTCTTTGGATAGAGCCAGAGAATTCCATCAGACCTTCCATGTCAATTCTCGGGCACTACGGGCCCGTTTTTCCTTATCCAGGGCAGATGCCCATCAAGTAATTTTGGATTGTCCCAAATGTGTTATTTACCAGCACCCTCCTAGTGTTGGGGTGAACCCACGCGGGTTACTCCCGTTGAAAATTTGGCAAATGGATGTGACTCACATACCCGAATTTGGACGTTTAAAGCATGTTCATGTGTCTGTGGACACCTGTTCCGGTGTCATTTATGCCTCACCATTGTCTGGAGAAAAGGCCCATAATGTTATTGCCCACTGCCTTGAGGCATGGGCAGCCTGGGGCCTCCCACAAATGTTAAAGACGGACAATGGCCTGCTTACACTGGAAAGCAATTCACCTCCTTTTGCGCCCGTATTGGTGTTTCCTTAATTCATGGCTTACCTTATAATCCTCAAGGCCAAGGTACTGTGGAACGTGCTCACCGCACTCTTAAGGAACTTTTACAAAAACAAAAAGGGGGAGAGGGCTTAGCCCCTACTCCAAAAGAGAGAATATCCCTGGCTTTATTTACCTTGAATTTTTTGAATTTGGATATCCATGGCCGTTCTACGGCAGATAAGCACAGCTCTCCAGCTGCCCCAAATTTAGGGACTGTAATGTGGAAAGATGTGATCACGGGGTGCTGGAATGGCCCCGACCCCGTGCTGGCATGGGCACGAGGATCTGCATGTGTTTTTCCACAGGACCGCCTGGATCCGGTGTGGGTGCCTGAATGACTTATACGGAAAGCCAAAAATGGAGAAATGCAAGACACTGCAGATACTCCTCCTTCCGATGATAGTGTGCTTGACAATTCAGCGAGGGAATGCAATACTGAGATGGGGGATCCTGTGAGCCTTTCCGAGACCCATGCCCGTGAGATATGATGCAGCTTTATTCCCTTGCCTTTTTACTACTAATAAGACACTTAATCTCCCATTTTATCCTTTAGATAAGGAGGCAGGAATTGGGGAGGAGCGCAACATCACCCTACAAGGAACTTTGTGTTTCACCGTAACTAATGAGACATGAATGATTTGTCTGCCACCACTGCTAAAGCCCTAGATTTACAACAGGTGGCGAATGCCCAATTAAAAGGGGGGTTAATGTTATTGAATTAGCGTATCGATT
This sequence comes from Megascapheus bottae, assembly GCF_031878675.1. NCBI lineage: Eukaryota > Metazoa > Chordata > Mammalia > Rodentia > Geomyidae > Megascapheus > Megascapheus bottae. Next base: position 25,113,181 of record NC_143515.1, read on the forward strand.
TGGTACAGGAGCAAGTGGACACCTTGTGGCAATTGGCACAATTGGGATGTGAGCAGAAGTATGAGGGTCTGTGTGTAACAAATGTGGTGTATAATAACTTTACATATGCTGCAAATTTATCTAAGCAATTATCAAGTTATCTTTTAGGAAATTGGTCTGAAGAATTTGATGTATTAATGATGCAGTTGCGGACTGCCATTACGAGTGTGAATTCTACCCGGGTTGATGAAGCTCTACTGCAGGACGTTTCTTCCTGGATCCTGTCGGCAGTGGGGCACCTGAAAAAGTGGGCGGGAATGGGATCATTAATGGGATTTCTGGCCATAGTTATCCTGTTATGCCTGTGATGTATTTGCTACATGAGGAGCCTCCGTCGCCGGAACATGGCTATGCTGGTTCAGGCCTTCACTGCCATAGAAGCAGGACAGTCCCCCTATGTGTGGCTTGCCACACTTAAAGATTAAGCACAGGATGTGAGGCAAGCGCACTGCACTTGGGAATCGCTTCCCGGCGCGAGCCCCAAGAAGAGCATGTCAGGGTGCATGTGGGTTGATGCCCAAAATCCCACCTCTGTAAAAAGGCATCGGACAGGTCTGGTAGTCCTTGGGAAAGGTACCGCCCAGGTGAAGACCAGTGCATGGTCCTGAACAACAATTTTTAGCAAAGCCCTGACCTCTACTCTTGCCTGCTGCTTAATAAATAAAAAAGGGGGAGCTGTGGGGAGCTGCGAGGGCTGCGCCTTAAAGATGGCGCCAGTTTCCGCCTTCCGCCATCCTGACGGCGAGTGCTCTCTGTGAAAACAACTCCTTATATGGCTAAGTTTTGGCTTCTGGCTTGCGTCCGCGTAGTTGGCCCTATCGGCATCTCCCACGTGGCTTTTCAGGATTGGCCAGGTAGAGGTCATATAAGACCAGGGATAGTCCCGGAGGAGGAAGAAGAAGAAAGAAGGAGAAAGGAAGAAGCTTGTAAAAGGTTCTTGAATAAACCACTTGGAGAAGAATCCTGTGTCGTGTCTTCCTTGCTGGTCGAGGCGGAAGCGACAATGAGAGTCTCATGGTCTTTAGTGCCTAGGCTGGCTTTGAACTGCAATGCTCAGATCTCAGCATACTGAGTAGCTAGGATTACAGGTGGGAGCCACTGTGTCCAGCTATAAAGGTTTATTTTTCTCATTATTTTCTTATTTATTTATTTTTGGAGTGTGTGTGTATCTGTGTGTGTACTCATCCATGTGTGAGAGACAGTCTTGAGGTTTGAACTAGGGATCTGAGAACTGTCCATGAGCTATTTTCCTCCAAGTTAACCTTCTTCCATTGGAACCTCAGGTAGACATCCAGATTTTTGGTGGTGAATGGGGGATAAAGTCTGCTGTATTTTCCAGCCAGGGTTGACCTTGAACTACAATCTTCAGATCTTAACTTCCCGAAACAGCTAGATAATAGATGTGAGCCACTAGTGCCAAGCTAAAGGTTTTCAAATTAAAAAAAAAACACAAAAATACTCTGAGATGGCAAAGAAAGCATATACAAAAGGAGAAAAATTTCAATATTCAGAATATACATATAATTCAGAAAATCATGCAATGAAAATAAATTTTACCATAAATAACCAAATTGACTTAAATTGTTTTCAGAGAAGTACACATGGCTGATAAATCTGATCAATGAGAAATGGCCAACGTCCTTACACATGATGTAAATGCAAAATGAAACACTGAGATTCTACTTCATTGCAGTCCAAATAACTCTCATCATGTTAAAAAAGACAACATGCAGTGCAGATGTAAGGGTGAAAAAGCAAGTTTATAGGATGTTACTGAAATGTAAACTATGGAATCTGCTATGCAAATCAGTATAGAGATTTCTCAGAGAAGTAACAATGAAAATACCATATGATCCAGCCCTACCACTACTGGGCCTATACACAAGGAATGTAAGGAAGCATACATTAGAGATACATACACACCAATTATCTTGCAGCCCTGTTCTGTGCAATTGGCCTGGATGCCCACAAACTTATGAATTAATTTAGGAAATAGGGTACACATACCCAGTGGAATATTATACACAGAGAGAAAGAATTAGATTACGTTATTTGCAGGGAATATATGAAACTGAAAACCATCTGGTTAAGCATAATATATTAGACTGAGAAGGCCACATGCCACATGTTTTTTTCTCATATCCAGAGTCTAGTAATAAACAAGCAAACAAGTAAAGAAAAGAAGCAAAAGAAAGCACTATAGAAAGGGGAAAGGTAAACAGGGTAAGTTCAGGATGGAGACAGAAAAAAATGGGAAAAAAACATGATCAAAATTATAAATATATATACTTTACATAGGCTGGATAAGTGGGACTGCATTAAACTGCAGAGCTTCTGTATGGCAAAGGACATAGCTAGCAAGTTAAATAGAAAGCACACAGAGTGGGAGAAGATCTTGACTAACCATACAATGGACAAAGGCCTCAGATCTAAAACATATCAACAGCTAAAAAATTGAATCAATCCAAAACTAATCTCCAAAGAAACAACACTCCCATTAAAAGATGGGCCAAAGTCTTAAAGAGAGTCTTCTCTGAAGAAGAAATAAAAATGGCCTATAGACACATGAAGAAATGCTCGACATCTCTGGTCATAAAAGAAATGCAAATCAAAACAATTCTAAGATTCCACCTCACTCCAGTTAGAATAGCCAGGATCAAGAAAACTAATAACAACAGATGTTGGAGGGGATGTGTCCAGGAGGGATCACTACTACACTGTTGGTGTGGATGCAAACTCGTTCAACCACAATGGAAAGCTGTATGGCAGTTCCTCAAAAGACTAAACATAGAGCTCCCCTATGACACAACAATCCACTACTTGGCATTTACCCAATCATCCAGAAGCAAGGACATACTAAATCCTCTAGCATAATGATGTCCATTGCAGTACTATTTACCATAGCAAAGATATGGAACCAACCCAGATGCCCCTCCGTTGATGAGTGGATCAACAAGATGTGGTATTTATGCACAATGGAACTCTATGCTGCTGTCAGAAAGAACGACATCCCCCCATTTATAAGGAAATGGAAAGACTTAGAAAAAAAATCATATTAAGTGAAATAAGCCAGACTCAAAGGAAGATAGGCCCAATAGTCTCCCTCATTTGTCCTAATCAGTAGAAACCTTGGGCTCTCCTATCAGAGATTTACAACAGAACAAAATCTAGAGACATTAGACCAAATAGTATGACACTAAATGTAAGGACCTCCAGGAGAAGTAAATGAAAGCCATATAATGAGTGACTGTTGTCCTTAATGTACTATGTTATCTCTCATCTCCCAATTTCTAGAGGTTAATTGAACATAAGCAATCTCAGGTCCGTTTTTGCCCAGGCTGACTTTGAACCTTGATCCTCAGATATCATCTTCCTGAATAGCTAGGAATACAGGTATGAGGAACCATGCACAGCTATTCATGCTATTATTGTTGTTTTTTTGTCCATATGGGGCTTGAACTCTGATTCTGGGCAGTGTCTCTGAACTCTTCAGGTCAAGTCCAGAGCTTTATTATTTGGTGCCACAAAACTACTTCAGATTTGCTGGTGGTTAATTGGAAACAAGAATGTTATAGACTTCCTTACGTAGTCTGATTTTGAACCCTTACCATCAGTTCTCAGCTTCCTGAGTAGCTAGGATTACAGGTGTGAATCAGTGCTGTCCAGTGATATTATTTTTATCTTGCCCTTCATAATATCTTTGGTAATTTTTAAACATCAATCAAATCTCATCTTACACATTATTATTATTAACTTCATTGAATTTACCAGAAGGTAGTTGGAAAAATGCAACAGGATAAATGCAATGGAATAGATTTTCTCCATAAATCTTCTCAGTAATGTCTCATAATATTCAGTTACTGCATAATCCTTATCCAAATGTATTTTTTCTTTTTCTTTTTCCTTTTGTTTGCCAGTACTGGGCTTGATCTCAGGGCCTAAGCACTGTACATGGGCATTTTTTCATATATTTTTTGTTGTAATTAATAGATGCATTACATTATATTCACCAGATAGAAGGTGTATTACTTCACATACATTGATACCCTTTCTCACCCCTGGGTCCCAATTTCTTTCTCTCACCCCCACCCCTCATCTTATTACCCCCTTTCCCTATCTGACTTCAAATAACCAAAGACACATATATATGATATATCAGATAACCAGGTGAAATACTACGACAATATGAGATAACCAAGGGACAGCAAAAGAGATGAGAGATAACATAGTACATTAAGGAAAACAATCACTCATTATATGGCTTTTGTTTCCTTCTCCTGGAGGTCCTTACATTTAGACTTATGTATCTAGGTTTTGCTCTATTGTAAATCCCTGCAAGGAGAGCCCAAGGTTTCTACTGATTAGGACAAATGAGGGAAACCATTGAGCCTATCTTCCTTTGAGTCTGGCTTACTTCACTTAATATGATTTTTTCTAAGTCTTTCCATTTCCTTACAAATGGGGCGATGTCATTCTTTCTGACAGCAGCATAGAATTCCATTGTGCATAAATACCACATCTTGTTGATCCACTCATCAACGGAGGGGCATCTGGGTTGGTTCCATATCTTTGCTATGGTAAATGATTTGCATTTCTTTTATGACCAGAGATGTCGAGCATTTCTTCATGTGTCTATAGGCCATTTTTATTTCTTCTTCAGAGAAGACTCTCTTTAAGACTTTGGCCCATCTTTTAATGGGAGTGTTGTTTCTTTGGAGATTAGTTTTGGATTGATTCAATTTTTTAGCTGTTGATATGTTTTAGATCTGAGGCCTTTGTCCATTGTATGGTTAGTCAAGATCTTCTCCCACTCTGTGTGCTTTCTATTTAACTTGCTAGCTATGTCCTTTGCCATACAGAAGCTCTGCAGTTTAATGCAGTCCTACGTATCCATCCTTTCTCTGATTTGTTGTGTTTCTTGGTCCTTATTAAGAAAGTTTTAACCTGTGCCATGGAGACCTAGTGAATCTCCTATTGCTTCTTGTCAAGTTTTCTGTGTATCTCCTTTTACTTCCAGGTCTTTGATCCATTTGGAGTTAATCCTGGTGCAGGTTGACAAAGAAGGTTCCAGCTTTAGTTTTCTGGTGGAGCTTAACCAGTTCTGCCAGCATAACTTGTTGAAGAGACTGGATTGCCTCTTCTATTTCTTTAAAGAATAATATTGGGATAATGATGAGTATTGCATTGAATTTGCAGATAGCCCTTGGCAAGATTGCTGTTTTCATGATGTTAATTCTTCCAACCCAGGAGCATGGGAGTTTTTTCCATTTCCTCAATTCTGCTTTAATTTCCATTTTCAGGGTTTAAAGTTCTCATCAAAAAGGTCCTTTACATTCTTTGTTAATTCCTAGGTACTTTATTTTCTTTGAGACTTATTGCAAAAGGAGTGGCTTTTCTGACTTTTGCCTTGTTTCTCTCATTGTTGGCATAGAGGAATGCAGTTGATTTTTGAGGGTTAATTTTATACCCTGCTACCTTGATAAAGTTTTGAATCAGCTCAAGCAGCTTGGGAGTGTAGTCTATATGGTTCTTTAAATATAGAATCATATCCCCTGCAAAGAGGGAAAGTTTCACTTCCTCTTTCCCTATTTGGATCCCCTTTATGCTTGCTTCTGGCCTTGTTCCTCTGGCTACGAATTCTAATACCATGTTAAAGAGGGGTGGAGAGAGTGGACCTCCTTGTCTCTTTCCTGATTTTAGAGGGAATGCCTTTAGCTTTTCACCATTAAGTACAATGCTAGCTGTGGGTTTGTCATACACAGCTTTTATTATACTGAGGAATGTTCCATGGATTCTTAGTTTCTCCAGAGCTTTTAACATAAATGGGTGTTGGAATTTGTCAAAAGCCTTTTCTGCATCTATTGAAACAATCATGTGATTCTTGTCCTTGCTCCTGTTGATGTGTTGAATTATATTAATTGATTTGCATATTTTGAACCAGCTTTGCTTCCCTGTGTTGAATCCTGTTTGTTTATAGTGTATAATCTTTTGATAACTTGCTGAAGATTTTTGGACAGTATTTTGTTGAGAAGTTTTGCATCAATATTCATCAAAGAAATGGGTCTATAGTTCTCTTTCTTTGATGAATCTCTGTCTCATTTTGGGATGAGGTTTGTAGAATAGTTTGGCAATTTTGTTTTCAATTTTGTTGAAGATTTTGAGGAAATTGGTGTGAACTCTGAAGATCTTATAGAATTCAGCTGTGAATCCACCTGGCCCTGGGCTTTTCATGGAAGGTCTCTTATTGTCTTTCTATTCCAGTGCTTGAAATAGGTCTGTTTAGTTGGATTAGGTCTTCTTGGTTCAGTGTGGGTATGTTAATATTGGCTAGTACTTTATCCATTTCTTCTGGATTCTCAAATTTGTTGTCATAAAGGTTTGAAAAGTATTCCCTCATGATGCTCTGGATCTTGGTACCTTCTTTTGTGATATTACCATTCTCATCCGTGATTTTGTTTGTTTGGGTGAACTCACTTCTTTTTTTGATAAGATTTGCTAAGTGCCCGTCAATTTTGTTAATTTTTCAAAGCACTAACTCCTTGTTTTTTTAATTCTTTCTATAGTTTTTTGGACTCCAATTCATATATTTCTGTTTTGATTTTAATAATTTGCTTCCTTCTACTGGGATTAGGGTTGGTTTGTTGCTCTTTTTCCATGAGCTTAAGATGAGACACTAAATTGTTGGTTTGCGATTTTTCCAATTTGTTAATGTAGGCAATCAGAGCTATAAATTTTCCACTGAGTACTGCCTTTGCTGTGTTCCAAAGGAGCTGGTATTTTGTGTGCTACTTTTTGTTAAATTTCATAAACTATTTAATTTCTGTTCTGATGTCCTAGATGACCCATTGGTGATTCAACAATGTGCTTTTCTATCTCCATGCATTACAGGGTTTTTGTTTTATGCCCTAAAATGTGTTCTATTTTGGAAAATGTTCTATGTGTTGCTGAAAAATCATGTATTGTGATGTTGCTGGGGGAAATAATCTGCAGATATCTGTTAGTTCTGGTTTGTCTATACAGTTGTTCAATTCTGTGCAGTTGGGCTTTTTCCTCAAGGTTAGAGCTCTACCACTTGAGCCACAGCACCACTTCTGGCTTTTCTATGTATCTGGTGCCAAAGAATCAAACCTGGGTCTTCATGCATACTAGGTAAGCACTTTACCACTAGGCCAAACTTCTCGGCCCATATTTTTCATATATATTCATTTATATCACTGTTACAAAGGGGTTAGAGTTACATAGTCAGATAATGAGTACATTTCTTTTTCAACAATGTCACCTATTCCCTTTCTCTCATTTATTCCAACTCATCCTACCCACAAGTTGTGTAGTTTATTTTCCACATAGTGTCTATTGATTACCACTGCTTTGTTTGCTTACCCTTTGTCATACCTTTTCCAGTTTGGGAATAAAAACTTTGAGCTGATTGTGAACATTTATTCGTAGGTTTTTCTTTGAACACACCTTTTCCATATTGTGATATAAAATTGAGAAAGTAGAATTAATGGGTATTGTGGTAGTAAAATATTTATTTTTAGACTACATTTTTAAAGATTTTCCAGAGTGGTGTTTCTTTTTGTATTCATATCAGTAGAGTATGACAGGCTATGTTTCTTTATTTCCTTAAGAGAATTTTAATTCTGTCATGACTTCTTATTCTAGTGGGTAAATTGTGACATCTTATTGTTATTTTTAAATTCATTTCTCTTTTGGATAATAATGTTGAATACATTTCACTGTATTAATTTTCAACCTTTGTATTCTCTACTTTGGAACTTTTCTTCATGTTTTTCTTTATTTCCTAAATGGACTGATAGAATTTTTTAGTATCTTGATTATGGTCTCAGGTTCATGGCCCTTTACACATTGAAGAATTGTATAGTAAGAACTGATACACCCATGTATACAAATGAGTCCCACTATAGCCAGGGGAAGCTTCACAGGATCACGTGGCTATATTAACTCCAATAATCTTGCTGTGATATTATGCTACAATTTTGAAGAATATTACTATTTCTGTAATCTGGCAAATTCATAAAAGACCTTTAGTATTTCTTACAACCTATAAGTAACTCAGTAATAATTCAATTAAAAGTAGTATGTTTCGCCACCAGAGTTTGTTATTGTTTCTCGAATCACATTTCGTAAATGTGTTTACTGCTTTAATTTACATGAACTCTTCTATACATGAAAAGAGAGAGACTTAGAGAGCCCAACTGTTTCACCATACTAGCTCTTCTAGAATAACATCACAAATAAGAATTAAATGTCATTTTCTTTTTGCCAGTCCTGGACTTGAGCTCAGGACATGAGCACTGTCCTTGGACTTTCTCAAGGCTAGAGCTGTACCACTTGACCCTCAGTACAACTTCAAGCTTTTTGCTATGTATGTGGTATCAAGATATTGAATCTGGGTTTTTGTGCATGCTAGGCAAGCACTCTACCACTAGGCTAAACTCTTGACCTTAAATGTAATTTTTTTTTCATTTGTCTTCTTTTTTCCATTTGTATTCTAGGAAATAAGACCAATGATGACACTGAGAACAGCAAGTAATTATTTTAATCAGTAGAGAGCCACTAGTTAATTTAGAAGCTTTCAGATAAGGTACAATTTATCTTCTCTTAAATGACAGCCAGTTTTATATGGGCCTAAATCAACTTCTACTGGTTCAACATGAATATATTGAAGCAAGAATCAAAACTTGCATAAGCTATTGAGAAAATGAGTGGGCAAATAAATTAAATCAGGGTGGAATTTGGCCAATATAGTGCTACAGGGTTTGAGGATGGAAAATTTGAAGTATTCTGGGGGCTGCAAAAATCATCAGTGAGTTTTCTATGAGTATTGATAGGAAATGTTGAACAATTGCTTGCATATTTCAAGCTGTTGGGGAGTGAATATATCACATTGAGTATATTTTCTCTAGTAGACAAGAGAATATGACTCTTTAAAGAAACCTGATGTCTTCTGGCAAAGATAACACTATTCCTCATGCATGAAAATTAAATGTTCCTTCCTGTTCAAGAATGTCAGCGTTGATAGTAAATACAAATGAAATAAAATGATATAACCCTAAGCAAGTAGCATATTTTCATAGACCAGAAAATGAATAGAAAACTTCAGCAGTGGCTGAAATTGTGTGTTTGGTTGGCTCAAAGACTGAACAAATGCATATAGAATCTGGATTTAGAGCTCTTGGCTAACGAGGCCCAGAAGTATTTTAGGATTATCAAGGATCATATCAGAACAGATGTACAGGACAGTACCAGAGGCTGTGACTTCCTGCCTATTGAAAGATCTCAAAAGGAGCAGAATCAACACTTTAAGGTGTGCATACAATTTATTTCCTTTGTTGGCTTGAAGAAGTAACCATAAGTAAAAAAGAACTTGAACCACCTGACTCTGAGCTCAGCAGGTCAACATTGACTCCGAGCTCAGCAGGTGAGTCAGAAAGGAAGTTGAAATCTGAAATACAATATATAATCTATGTGAGAAATTAGATATGTTATCTGTTAAGCATTTTGAAGATAAATAAGAATGAACACTTAAGATAAATGGTAGTAACAATAACTCAGATTCATTGAAAGCATTTGTAAAAATAAGAGAGTACATCAGAAGGAAAAAAACACAAATGTGAAATATAATACATAATGTATATATGTTTTCAGCTCTTGGGGAAATCAGATGTCAAAATATAATAAAATTTTTGGAAGACTAAAAAGCAAATTATAAATATGAGGATCGCAGAGAACTTGATTTTATGAACATTATGAATAAGTCCAAGGTGAAGTCTGAACTCACACCACTCTCCCCCAAGAGCAGACTTCTCATACTCAATTCTATGAGAGAGAAGTATAAAAAAGATAATGTTAACTTGCTCTTACCCCTTTCATGTATTTTTTTCATGTTAGTGTTCCTTTGAGTACTCTCTCATAATATAGGGCACATAGTGAAGCTTAAGATGTTGTGATGTCCTTTTCAGCATTGAAAAATAGAATGAGTATAATTATTAGTCCAGAGGTACATTGCAAAATGAATTTTTAATGTGCTATGAATCCAATGAGGATCATGTTACAGAAAAGTTTCTTAATTTCTAAAATGTCCCCTCTTTTTCTTTTCAATAAAAGAAATTCTTTGTAGCTTACTAATATTGGTTATATGGCAAGGGCCCCAAAGAGTTGGAAATGATGCAAATACTCCTGCAAGCCTCATCAATGGCCTCAATTTCTTACCCTCATGCCATTAGTAAAGGTGAATAATTACCCCGGTTCAGTTAAACTGCTCTGTTCTTTGCCTTGAAATTCACATGTCCTCAAAAACTTCTCAAGAAGTTAATACAGAAATGGCAGACCTTAAAGAAAGAAGTGGAAGATCTTAATCTTTATACAATCTCTTTACATATGAGTTTATATCTCTGACTTTGCCTTTCAAGAATGACATTTCTATTGATGATTGTATTCATAGCGCATGTCCCCTCACTGTTAGTTTGATGAATCAAAGAATTTACCTTATGTTCTTCTTACAAAAATGGGTCTGGAACGCTTTCCACACCTATCTGTTTTATGATGTTGTCTGTAAGAGGTAGCAAACAAATGGTGCAAGAATCCCTAAGCATTAATGAATAATTAAAGAATAGTTCATACTTATGGATGATATCACCTGCATTCTAAAATTCTAAAATTTTAACTTCAATGAAAGCATATATTAACTTTCAATTGTATAATATACATTAAGTGAAGATTCATATGCAAATTAATATTATAATGCCAAATTTTGTAGAGTTGATTCATTTTAGTGAGAGAAAACTGCTTCAAATGTATGTTATTCAAACTCTACTCATAAAATACTGATTATAATATTCTTTATTCTTTTTATTAGTCCAGATCTACCAGTATTTCTAAGTGGCAAGATGTTGTTAGCTTTTATTTAGCACACTATAAACACTTGCAAGTAACACAATTAAAATAATATATAGGAAATCACATTATAACTGCAAGAATATTATGTGTATTTTAGACCTTGTTTTCATGCCTCTAAAAATACACCATGAGTCTTGTTTTTCACTTAATCAAGCCTCAATTTCCAAATAAGTAAAGATTTATTGTGGAAGTATATGTTAATACTGTTTGTGACTTTTCTTAATTACAACTATTCCATTTCTCCTATTCACACTTTGCTTAGTCCTATAGTTAAGTTTGCAAGATATTATCTTCAGTGACATGAACTAATCCAGTTTGCCATAAAAGATGATACAGTTTTATTGATTTTCCTTGAGCACTAACAGGAAATTATGGTGGTATGCCTCTTCTCTTTTAATAAGACTATTGCACTGAACATGATAAAAAATCCTTCTACTATTCTCTTAGTCTCTGAAAAGGTAATGAATCTTGTAATATTTATTACTGATCTGATGATACAAGGAAGTTGTAAAACTTGAGAACTGCTTTTCTTCCTTCCCTCATCTGTGTTTAATTTTTCTGCTATTTAAGTGATTGTATACAATGTTAGTAAAAATTATTTAAAAGAATCCCCAACAAAACCATTTCCAAAAACTGAATGGGAATAGTGATTCACATGGACTTCAGACATTTTTCTATTTGAAATTCATAAAGATAAAATAGCTGATTGTTACAATGCAAAAGATTGTGAACCTGTTAGTATTAAATTTTCCCAGTCAGGATAAGTGACGTATAGCAGTAATTAATTTTATCATTTTAATGGTCACCATTGATGATAATGGACCACAAGACAGGCATTGATATGCTATAAAAGGAAGAAATAAATTACTTACTGAAGATCAGTTGACCAGCCAGTTCTTCCTTAAGTCATACTCCTAGCTTACTGTGGTGGCTCCATAGTGAATGAGAAAGGCACATAAGCCTAGCTCACAGAAACTAGTGCAGTATGTTGTCACTAGTTTTAGAAGAGCTACTGAATTAAAAAACATTCAAAGGTAGCTCTGGATATTGATGAAAACAAATCATCGCTTAAAACTACAGATAGACCTGACATATGAGCTGTAGAGAATGGCTACATTAATTGGCTGGAAAATAAGAAGTTGTAGAATTACAAGATTTAGATTAAAAAAATCACCAGAGTTATAATTATCAAGTCAAACAATAGACTCTGAGACTATCTTTTCAAATTTATTTTGTGCTCCATTAATGATCACCAGATATTAAGCACCACTTACCTAGTTCTCAAAAAAATAGGATACATTGGAAAATTAATCCTATGCTAATCTATTTGACTCTTCTTTATAACATTGCAGTGTCTGGCCACCCATTCACTGTCAGAATAAATACTGGAAAATGTAATGTGTTCATGGATTCCAAAAGAGAATTTGTCCTCTAAAATATGCTAGGGCCTAACACTAAAGAATCATTTACTGGCAACTTAGATACCTTAAAAAGGCATTCTTTTTAGAAATGTAAGTCATTGGTATGGCATGTATCTGTTCTCATGACACTTCTTTCACATTAGTAGCAACTGAATCTTGACCATGTTGGAATCAATGCCAAAGTTTAACTGTGCATTTCTGTGGGACTGCTATTTACAGCACTGTCTGAAACCTCCCATAAGATCTTACCTTTTATCTTGATATCTTACAAAATCCTCATTCAGATCTAGAAAATAAGTGTGACAAGCTCAAGAATGATACATTTCACTAGTTCTACATGTACTTGACTATCAAGAGCCATCTGTGTTGATTCAATAGTACTGATGTTTGAAATGCCATGCTATTGGACAGGATGAAGGCATCAGGGTGACACGATTTTTTGGGGGTGGGGGGAATTAGCACTGTTAGCATTTAGCACAATTAGCACTGTAAATTAGCAAAGCTTTGTAAATTAGACAAAGGGCAGATCAATGTAAACAGTGATACTCACAAGGCAATATATTGAAAAGGAACTTTACAACTTGGACAGGAAATAATTGGGAGCAAGGAAGGTTGGATAAAAATGAGGCAGGGGTAACAATAAACAGCAAGAAATGTGCTCATTGCCTTACATGTGTAACTGTGATCTCTCTGTACATTACCTTGAGAATTAAAGTAAAATGAATCAAAGAGAAAATAGGATAAATTAGTGTCGCTTCTTTTGGAAATTCTTCACAAAGGAAACCTGACCAACGAACACAGAAATAGTTAATATTTTTGCAAGTTGCCTGTGGCTTATGCCTATAATCCTAGTTACACAGGAGGCTGAGATCTGAGGATCTGAGGATCCACAGATAGTGGATTTCTTTCTTCATATAATGAAGAGATTTCAAAAGTCATCAGTTCTGCTGTTTAAAACATGGAAAACCAAACTACTTATTTTTTAAAATATTTTTTATTGTAACAGTTTTGGTGTTTTTTTTGTCAACTTGTAGGCACCTCAGAAATCTCCCTCACGTCCTCTAATCAACAGTCCTTTCACAGCATCCTTGAGTAGAGCTAATTTTATTCACTCATGAAATGCCATGGGAGGGAAATGCTCCCAAATTCTTACCTACTTTAAGTTCCTTCCTGTTAGACTGAACTTCTGAAAATTAAACAAATCTGTATTACTAAACTAATACTACATAGTCTGCTTTAATGAGATTCAAAAGGCAGGTGATGTTTGTTAGAGGATTGATAATTAGATAATAATTAATATATACACAATTCTCTTACTATATAGTAAGGACTCATATAATTAACATAGGGGAGCTCTATGTTTAGTCTTTTGAGGAACTGCCATAGTGCTTTCCATAGTGGTTGAAAAAGAAGTCTTCTGCATTAAGTTGGGAGAGTAAATTTCCCATTGTTTTTCCTATCTTTTTCTTTTTCTCTGGTATGAGTTCAGTGTCTGTTTTTAAACATTTATATGATTCCGTTACATCCATTCAGCAGACAGCAGTTGAATTTTGAGAAATTGACCTAGATGTGTCTAAAATGCAGAAGCCCTGTTTTGCTTTATTGGAAATTTCCTGCCCTTGGTACAGATAGCACTATTTGGTATATTTTATTATTTTAAATATACCTACTAAAGAGGAATTTTTTACACATTAGTTAAAAATAAACCAAGCATGAATCCATGATATAATAGCACTCTATTGATCTATGTATTGTGTGTAATGAGAACCCAAGACCACATAATGTGAGAGAAGTTTTGAAAACTGTTTTACCTGAAAGCTTTCATTTTAACACCACAGACAGAACAAAAGAGATTCTAAATCTAAATGATAACAAGCTAATAATTTCTATAATTCTCTATAATGTAATGAGATTCAAAAACTTTCATATCATAGTGAAAAAGAAAGTTTTAGAAGTTGAAATTTTTGACCCTTTATTTCTTATCTAATAAAATGATGATTATAGTAGTATTTTCATCACATTAATGTCCTTCAGTGGCTCTATTAATAAATCAACCAATCAAAGAATCTGAAATACTAATTAGAGTTGTTTGCTCTTTGATTGACAAAAATTATTCTGATACTGCTTTTCATATATTTTTACTAAGTCAGAAAGCATTCTATTTGCTACGCTGTTAGTGCTGATTTTTAATTTTGTGAAAAAGGGGCATATTGTGTGTTGTTATCCATTCTATGTACTTTAACTACAAAGCTTTAAACAATTATTTATAGGATAAAGAAAAGTTTTCAAATTGAATGCATTTCAATATCCTAATTTACTGCTGCTTATTCATTTATCTTTATACACAAAATTCTACTTTAGTATTGCCTATCAGAGGTCTACTATGTCTAGGAACAACATAGGCAATGCCACTGTTATTTCCTTTTCCACCTCTTGTTACATGCTATTAGACTCTCCATCTAGATAACTCTATTGCTAGTGTGAACCAAGTTAATTCTTACAGTTTGTTTTAGCTCGTTTAGTTCATTTTATATGAAACCTTCTCATGGCCAGAAGCTTTGACTCATGTCAGCAACCCCAGCTATTTGAAAGATGGAGTTAGGAGAATTATGGACCAAAGCTAACCAGAAGGAAAAAAAAAATTGTAAGCTGTGTTTTCAACAGCAAGTCCAAAGATAGTGGTGTATTTCTGTAATCTTAGTTACACAGAAAGCATAGGTAGGTAGATTTTGTTCCTACCTACAATGGCTTTGTCAAAAAGAATCAGTCCTTACTTGAATAACAAAAAAGGGCTAGGAGCATGGTTCAACTGGTGCTTAACTAGCAAGAACAAGGTCCTGATTTCAAACCCTAGAAATGCTAAAAACTCCTGCTATTAACACTACTACTACTACTGCTACTACTACTACTACTACTACTACTAATAATAATAATAATAATAATAAACTATTTGTGAAGCATTTCATGATGATTCCCATCTTCAAACCTCAGATAAAGAGGTATATATGTAGTGATCGCAAAATGTAATTTATACAAAGCTGTTCCCTGTTCCAGGTCACATCCATGACTTTATCTGATAGAAGTTGAGAAACGATTAGAGAGGAGGTGGAATATTAGTGCAAAATGCATTTTTTTATTTATTTTTTTTATTGTAATGTGTGGAGCAGTGACAGGTATATTGCCAAATAGAAGGTGCATTACTTCTCACACATTGATACACCTTCTCATATTTTTGTCCCCATTTCTCTTCCCAACCCCTCCCAATCATCTTGTTTTCCCCCCTTCCTTTCCTATTTCAAATAAACAAGTAAATATATATGCAATATACCAGGTAACAAAGTCAGACACAGTAATGATATGAGATTAAATAAAGGGCAACAAAAAAGATAAATAACAGTACATTAAGAACAACAATCACTCAAGATAATCCTCTTATTTCCATATCCTAGAGATGGTTTAATTTAGCCTCATCCTATATGACCTTATGTATCTAGGTTTTGACCTGTTGTAATCCTCTGCTAGGAGAGTCCTAGATGTATATTAATTAATACAAATGAGGGAAACCGTTGAGCCTATGTTCTCTTGGGTCTGACTTCTCTTACTATGATTTTTTTCCATGTCCTTACAAATGGGGCAAAGTCATTCTTTCTGATGGCATCATAGTATCCCATTGTGTATAAATATCACATATTCTTGATCAGATCATCTACTGAGGGGCATCAGGGATTGTTTCATATCTTTTCTATGATAAATAGTGCTGCAATGTCCTTGTTTCTGGATGATTGGGTAAATGCCAAGTAGTGGAATTGCTGGGTCATAGGAGAGGTCTGTGTTTAGTCTTTTGAGGAACTGCCATATTGCTTTCCATAGTGGTTGAACAAGTTTACACTCCAACCAACAGTGTAGTAGGGATCCCTCCTGGCCACATCCCTGCCAGCATCTGTTGTTATTAGATAACTTCATCATGGCTATTCTAACTGGAGTGAGGTGCGATCTACAAGTTTTTTGATTTGCATTTCTATTTTTTTTTGCCAGTCCCGGGCTTGAGCTCAGGGCCTGAGCACTGTCCTTGGACTTTCTCAAGGCTAAAGCTCTACCACTTGAGCCTCAGCACCAATTCTGGCTTTTTTCTATGTATGTGGGACAGAGGAATCGAACTCGGGTGGTTTTGCATGCTAGGCAAGCACTCTACCACTAGGCCAAACTCCCAGCCCCTCATTTGCATTTCTTTTATAGCCAGAGATGTTGAACATTTTTCATTCTTCATGTGTCTATAGGCCATTCTTATTTCTTCTTCAAAGAAGTTTCTCTTTAAATCTTTGGCCTAACTTTCAGTGGGATTGCTGTTTCTTTGAAGATATGTTTTGGAGAGATTTAATTTTTTAGCTGTAGATATGTTCCAGATATGAAGCCTTTGTTGTATGGTTAGTTAAGAACTTCTCTCACTTTGTGGGCTTTCTACTTAACCTGTTAGCTATGTCCTTTGCCATACAGAAGTACCACTTATCCAGACTTTCCTTAATTTGTTTTGCTTCTGGGTCTTTATTAAGAAAGTTTCCACCTGTGCCAAGGATACCCAGTATATCACCTATTCCTTCTTGTAATGTTTTACTCTTTGCAGATGACATGATTCTGTATTTAAAGAAACCTATAGTCTCCTCCTCCTAGTTGCTTGAGCTGATTCGAAACTTTGGCTAGGTAGTAGGGTATAAAATTAACCTTCCTATATACCAACAACGAGAAGAGTGAGGCAGCAATCAGGAAAGCAATTCCTTTTGCAATAGCCCCAAAGAAAATAAAGTATTTAGAAATTAAATTAACTACAGATGCAAAGGACCTTTATGATGAAAAATTTTAAATCCTGAAAAAGTAAATTAAAGCAAAACTGAGGAAAGGGAAAAACCTCCTGTGCTCTTGGATTGGAAGAATTAACATCGCGAAAATGGCAATCTGGCCAAGGGCTATCTACAAATTCAATGCAATACCCATCAATATCCCAATGTCATTCATCAAGGAAATAGAAGAAGCAATCCAAAATTTCATATGGAATAATAAAATAATCCATATAGCAAAAACAATTTTTAACAGAATGAACAGCACAGGAGGAATTTCAATACCAAACTTTAGACTCTATTACAGAGCTATAGTAACCAAAACAGCTTGGACTGGCATAAGAACAGGCCTGAGGACCAATGGAATAGAACTGATGATCCAGAAATCAACTCACAGACCTATGGCCGCCTAATATTTGATAAGTTTGATAAGGGAGCCAAAAAAAAAAAGAAAAAAGAATAGAAGAAAGACAGCCTCTTCAACAAGTGGTACTGGCAGAACTGGTTATGCACTTGCAGAAAGCTGAGGTTGGATCCTTCTATGTCACCCTGCACCAGGATTTATCCCAAATGGATCAAAGACCTCCCAGTAAAAGCAGATACCCTAAAGTGTTTTTTATGCCTGCTGGAAGCCTTAGGTTTAAATCTTCAGCACTAAGGAAAAAAAATTGAGAAATTCTTGCTAAACTCAGTAACAGTATGGTATATTATCAAATAGTATTGTAATGGAGAATAATGCCTTCTGTTGATAACATTTTGAAGCATATTGCTACTTCTATCAGGAAGTTTATCTGAGTATATTCACTTGCTGTCGTTCATAACGAAAAACCAGCAAGCAAGGAAACAAACAATCATCAACAACAACAAAAAAAAGCTACAGTATTATTTTGGTAATGTCATTCCAGTAATGGTAAATTCTGGAAGAAATTTTGTACCTAGTACTCTATAACCTTCTAATTTCATCTCTAACAAACTTGAGGTTGTAAAGAACAGTGGTAAATAACATCTATACACCAAAAGATAATTCTCTTTCTTCAAAATTGCTACAGTATTGGAAGAAGAAAAATGAACATTTCCAATGTTAAGACAGCAAATAAAAAGCACATTCATTAAAAGTTAATGATATAGTACACAGATAATGAGAAATAGAAATGGAATTTGAATAGACATATTATCTTTGTGATGCATGGCAAAATTTAATGTGTAATCAACTTTGCTCAACAGTTCCGAGGGCTATTTTTATTCCAATTTGATCGCGTTAAAGATTCATGATCCCCAAGCCATGTGTTTTCTACAGTTAGAAACATTTATGTCATGTGGGCAAACTGCTTGCTAATAGAAACACTTGCTATTTTGCATTGTAATAAGTCCATCGTCTTTTTGCATAGCATCATTCCTTCTTTCACTCTGTAACCATGAGAAAAAGGGAATTAGCTGATGTGTGTTTAGTAAGCAAGAAAAGCCCAAGAGATGGAGGGAAAAAGGAAAAGGAAGAAGGCTAGAAAGAAGGGGGCGAGAGGAACTGCACTCGTGACTTATGTTTGTAATCCTAGCTACTCAGGAGGCTGAGGTCTGAAGATCAGGTTACAGCCCATCCTGGGCAGAAAAGTGTGAGACTCTGATTTCCAATAAAAGTCTCAAAAAAAGTGGGAAGTGGCGCTGTGGCTCAGTTGGTAGAGGGCAAGATTTGAGCACAAAGAGGTTCAGGGACAACTCGTAGGCTCTGAGTTCAAGCCCCAGGAACAGCAGAAAAAAAATGAAAAGGAAACAGAAAGAAGGGAAGAAGTAAGAAAGGAAATGAAGGAAGGAAATAATGGAGGGAAAAAGGAAGAAGTAAAAGGAAAGAGGGAGGAAGAAAAATTATGTAAGTGAAGGAAAGAAAGAAGCAAGCAAAGAAAATCAGAAGGCCATGCTTTGACAGACTGAAAATTCCTCAAGACTCAGGATATATACCTATCCACAATTCACTTTTAAAGGAAAGTAAATACAGTCAGATATTATAGATGATGAGGTTGTTCCTTTCTCATGGTTGGTAATCACCAGATATTTGTTGGGAGTTCTCCTGTGTTCTTTTTTTATCACATCATTTTTTTTGATGTTCAGAGTAGAATATGAAGTTTTATTGTGACTTCCTTGCCAGAATATCTTCTTGGTGTTCCTATGTAGCTAAGCATTAACATTGCATGTAAATTCTTTTTCTGCAGAATAGCCATTAATGTTCTAAAGCCTAGTTGCATAAAGTTAGAATAGGAAGTATTGCCTGTCTTGTTTTCAAGACAACACAGTTTCACAACTTTAACATCTACAAGACATGAGGAAAATATAAACTCCTTCAAAGAGAATTTAAAAGTGGAAATAAACCCCTGATAAAAAACAAGTAGACAAGATAATAATGATACATTTAAAAAGCTTCTCAATTTTGAAAGTAAGAATTAAGTAGCTAAGTTTTCAATTATAAATTAAACATGATATTTCTCCATTAACAGCATAATATTTTAAGCACACAAGTTTCTTCTTCAACTGACATTGCAATATAACCAGTGCCTTTATTTATGGAACCCTACATGTCATCAGGGTCTTCTCAGAATCTGTAAAGGAAATTGGCAGCTCTTCATTTGTGTTTATGCTATTCTTATCTGGCAGTGGTTTAACTCCGCATTCTCGACTTCCTTCTCTCCTGGGCTCACTGCAATCCAGCCGTGGCATAAGCACTCATTCCCAAAACACACTGAAATGATTCCTTTTCTCTTCTGCATATTTTTGTATAATCTTTCCCTTAAAAAATGAACGTTTCACTCAGTGACTCTGGAAATATATTTTACACCCTTAATTATATTTTCAGGTCATTTTCAGTTTGTATTTCATTTCCTTTTACAGTATAAACAGAAATATTCAGTGACTCTATCAATTCTTGACTTGCTTTGTTAGAAAGTTCACAAACCCACTGTTTTAGCCCAGATTATAAATTTTAGACAATGAAACTTCTAGCTAAATGTATCCGTTTTTTCTCTTGATTATGATTTAGGCCACACTAATGGCAGAATATATCACATTGGCATCTCTGTACATACAACCAGTACTTACACATATTTATCATTGTTACAGGTATTTATCATAAGTAGAGTTGAATTCCCTAAGAGCATACTCTAAGAAGAATAAATTTGTGCCATGATTATTAAAGAGCAGGCAAGAGACACAGTATGATGTAGAAAGTATTTCATCCTCAATTTTCTAAAATATTATTAGCAACATAGATATTAATTTTGGTCTAAAATGCTTGAGTAAATTGGCTTGTCAAGGATGTAATTACAGAAAAACAACTTAAGTTAAATTCCTGGGTAAAAAGCTGTTCAAGTTTTCTTTTTCTTGGGTTAATTTTAGGAATTTCTTCCTGTTGAGAATGTTTTGTTCTATTTTGTAATCAAGACTGCTAAATTTGCTGAAATGCAAGCATTCACAACCATTCTTTAATTCTAACTCTGGTAGTTCATGCTGAAATAACATACCTGCACTTTGTCTATCATTTTCATTACCTTCCTTAGGAATCCGTGTCAAAGGCCAAGAGTGGTGATGAACAGGTGCAATCTCAACTCCTTGGGAAACAGAGTTCCAAAGGAAGACAATTCTATGCCAGCTTGGCAAAAAGTCATTCTTGACACGAAATACCAGAATTGTGAATCACACCTGTGATATCAGTTACCAAAGATGCATAGGTAGGTGGTCAGTCAGGGTGAGTACAGCATTAGAGACATGGAGAGAACCCTGAAAGTTCCTGCAACAAAGAAATGGAGTAATTGATAAGAACACTAGCCTAAAAGGTCAGAGACTGAAATCACACACCAGGACTGCCTAATAAAATAAATGAATAAAAAATGAAACAGTCAGTTCATATTTAAGTAAATTTATTAAGAACTCTATTTTTGTTTTGATGCTTATCTATAGCTTCAGTTTTTCTCTTTATTGTTGTTTCTAATAAACTCAAATTTTATAATTTTATTTCTCTTGATTTACATTTTATTTATTGAAATGTGAGTTTCAATCACAGTAATTAGTATTTTTCTTCCTTTTCAATAGAACTATGTGAATTGTAAAGTTCTTTTTTGCACTAACTGTGATGGGACCTTTTGAACCAACAATCTGTGGAAATTTCTAAGTATTAATCATAACAAAAACATGATAAGCAAAACTAAATTTTATTATATGCAGAGTAGAATATATCACAAGTTGTTTAAGAAACAAAGATTGCTTATAAGTGAATCAGTTTTTATTATAATTAAGAGAATATTAACCAAGGGAAGGAAATTGATGATGTCAGAAGCTTCAGAAACCAGTGATTTCATTGTATGTCACTTATAGTTTCTATTCTTTTGAGTGTATCTAGCTTTCTTAGCCATATAGAGGGCAAAGATTCTTCAACTGTATTGTTAGATCCATACATATTCAAGTGGCTGAACTAATTTGTGGCTATGTAATTGGAAATGGGAGCGTTTTTACAACATGAGAATAGAGTATGCTAAAACATATTTCCTGATATAGTAGAAACTGTGGCATTGGCAAAATTTTTTCATGAACTCTATTGATCGATCTATCTATCTATCTATCTATCTATCTATCTATCTATCTATCTATCTATCTATCTATCTATCTATCTTTTACCAGTCCTGGGGCTTAACTCAGTAATTGTACCTGAACTTTTCTTTGTTCAAGGCCAGCACTTTATTACTCGAGCTACAGCTCCATTTCTGGCTTTCTGCTAATTAACTAAGGAGAAGATTCACAAGGACTTTTCTGCTCTGGCTGGCTTCAAACCTCAATCCTCATCTTGCAACTGTCTGCATAGCTAGATTACAACCATGAACTCATTTCTGTAACAAAATTCATTTTTATTTTATTTGTGAAAGCTAAGTGTTAGGTTTAAGGAGATAAGGGGTAAAAGGTAAGATACGGGACTTTGTAGTCCATCTTGAAAGCAATAAATGACAGGGATAGATAGCAATTGCAAGGCCTTTAATATTATGGAAGATCATTAAAAAATTAACATAGTTAAAGAAGGTGAAAGGTGAGTTGCACTCCTTTTTAACATGAAATATCATAACTTGAACCAGAAAAGTAAAAATTAACCTTTGAAAATTATGTTGTAATAGAAAATAGGGAAACATTCAAAATAATCAAGAAGAAAATTAGGAAATGTCATGATTATTGTCCATAGTTGACATACTTCAAGCAGAGAGGTAAACATTAATATTATGTCGTAGTTGCAGGAAGATATGCTGATTAATTTAATTGGTTATTTTTTAGGTCTGCATATGTTTACTGTTTGGGATTTATTGAATTGCCTGTGGTTTATATTTTCCTAAATATTTGGAAATATTTTAGCTATTATGTATTAAAATATTTTCCTTTGTTTCTGTTTTCTTTCTCATCTCTGTTGAAGAAAACAATTGGGTGTGTAGTAGGCTAATTGTATTAGGCTACTTACCTCACAGATTCCTCATAATCTTTTATTTTACTGTAGTTTATTTATTTATTATTATTCTTTTGCCAGTCCTGGGCTTGGGCTCAGGGCCTGAGCACTGTCCTTGGGTTTTGTCAAGGCTAGAGCTCTACCATGCAAGCCACATTACCACTTCTGGCTTTTTCCTATGTATGTGGTACCAAGGAATTGAACCTAGGTCTTCGTGTACGGTAGGTAAGCACTTTACCTCTAGGCCAAAGTCCTGGACCGTTTAATTTTAATTGATTTAAAATTTAGTATCAACATTTGCTTTTACAGTTTCTTTGTTGATGTCATTAAATTGCCCAATGCCTTCATCTGCTTTTTCTCTCTGCTTGTAAGCATTGTCATCTCACTTGCTCCTTTCTGTTTATCTAATGTTTCTCTGAGTCTTTTGATATTTTCTATTCCACTTCTTAACATCTTGCAAACTTGGAAAACATTTACAATAATTCAATGACATACCTTTGCTAGAAAAAGTGTAATGCTGTGTCAATTTATACTTCCAGTTGATTAATTTTCTCTTTATTATAGTTTTATCCCAAGCTTCTTTGCATGCTTAACAACCTCGTGGTTGTGAATTTTATCTAATTAAATGTTAGATATTTCTGTATTCTGACAAATATTCTTTGACTCTGTTCCAGGATGTAGTTAAGACACTTTGAAATTATTTGTCCTCTGAAGGCTTGCTTTTGGTATTTATTAATGGTTCAGAAACTCCTTTACTTTGGGGCTAATTATTCTCTGTTGTCAATATGAGATGCTGTTTTGTACTATACTGCATGAATTATGTCTCTTGATTTATGTGTTTATCCAATTTCTCTATTCTTGAAAAGCAGATGCGTTCCTCACGTAGAGTCCTGAAGTTCATGCCCTGTGCATTAGTTCTCTGTTCCCATTAGTATCAATCTCCTTTTGCTGTTCTTTTGCTTTTCCTTTCATAACATTTTCCCCCAGGTAATCTGGTTTGCCAATTCTAGCTAACTTCATCCCCTCAGCCTCAGTCTCTTGTTTCCTTAAATCAAGTGATGTTCTGTATTCGGCAATGTAGACATTTTTGGCAATTTGGTCTGAAAACTGTTATGAACAGTTCATTCATTTTCCTTCTTATAGATTTCTGTCTTTAGTTTATAAAGTTTAATTTTTGAAAACCCTGATTTATTTTTCATCCTAATTTTGTGTTTTGTATTTCTTTAGACAGCAAACTAGATATAATGACTTATATTCTATCTTCGTAAAAGAAGTCCTGTCTATAGTTTTGAAATTTAAACCTCATTGTTCAAACTATTTGCATCATCATTGAGTTTGTTTTCAAATATTGTTTAAAAGATAATCAACAACTTATGTGAATAGAGGAGTTAATACTATTAACAATAACTTCTCATGCTAAACTTTGAAGAGAAGTGTTTGTAGAAAACAAGGTGTAAAACATACTGTATACTATCCTTCAATCACAGTTTCCTGAGTTCAATAACTAAGACAGCTGAGTGGCAACAATGTACTTTGTATAAACAATGTATTGTTTTCATCAACACAAAAAAGGCTTTCTTCTTCCATCACTTGACCTTAGTGATGATATAGTGCAAAGGAAGATCAAAGTCAAGCAAGATTTGTTTATAATCATCTTGAGACATGAGCTCAACCCAAATAAAAAGTGGATCTGCCCTCCATATCAAAAGAAGGAAAAATATTGCATATTTGACCCAATCTAAAGAGAACTGTGCTACATAAGATTTGCTGAAATAACATTCTACCCTACATAAGAGAGAAATGTAAACAACTGGAGAGAGTGCAACCAATATAGTTGGGAAAATAAGCTATTTTGTTCTGAGAAGGTC
The DNA here is from genome assembly GCF_031878675.1 of Megascapheus bottae. Classification (NCBI taxonomy): domain Eukaryota; kingdom Metazoa; phylum Chordata; class Mammalia; order Rodentia; family Geomyidae; genus Megascapheus; species Megascapheus bottae. The sequence goes on from NC_143515.1 coordinate 25,137,725, forward strand.
ATTTGATGTTTGCTTTTGACTTGTACCTCAGATATTCTTGTAAATAACTTGAAAGCAGGTAGCTTTTTGTTTTTTTAATATATACCAGTCATTTTGCTTAGAATTTTATTTCCTCTACCCATCCAGTTGCCATTCTACCTTAACTCAAATCAGATGAATGCAAGATATTGCTTTCTATTGCACTATGCAACAATTATCAAAATATGCAGGTTTTTACAGATGACATTATAGAATATCTCCTATGAAAACATAAAACATGGCATGCTTCATTTATATCCAAAAACTTTGGCATGATTCCTTTACTGGGAAGAACTTTCTAATAAGATCAGTACAACCAAAAGGCTGGTGTTTTGTCAAATCTCTTTTTTTTTCTTTTAAAACTTTGATTGTAGTAATCACTTCTGTCTCTTGCCTTTCTTTTTTCTTGAGGGTGACATTTTTATGAATTCACTAAACTTTTATCTTGTGTTCACCATTTAGAGACTATTTGGTGAAGGACTTATGCATTTCTCAGGTTTCCTGCTGAAATAGTTTATAATTTTATGCCATCTCTAGTGGCAAACTATTTAAACAGAAAGTTACAGTTAGCATTTCAAAAATGAAATTGTTCGTGTATTACCTACTTTTCCCCTCTACTTTTCCATATGTTAAATGAATACAAGTATGTTTCTTAGAAGTATTTTACTTAACACATGGGTAGGGTAATTTGTTTGCAATTTGAAAATAGGTAAGGGTTGATGGAATAAGGAAATGAGGCAGACTTCATTTCCAGTAATTACAGGGGGTTTGAGATGCTGAGGAGGCTCGTGACTTGCTAGTATCTACAGTTAATGCATAGGCTTTCATTTCTAGAGCTAAACGGAGATTTTATTTATTTATTTTTGCCAGTCGTGGGCTTAAACTCAGGGCCTGAGCACTGCCCTTGGACTTTCTCAAGGCTAGAGCTCTACCACTTGAGCCTCAACACCACTTCCAGCTTTTTTCTGTGTATGTGGTACCAAGGAATTGAGCCTGGGCCTTCATGCCTGCTAGGCAAACACTCCACCACTAGGCCAAACTCCCGGCCCCAGATTATTCTATTATGAATGGAAGTCAAGATGCTTATTGGCTTTCATAAGTTAGGTTTTTAATTACTTTGTGTCCATGAAGGTGGATGTAACACACTCTTTTAACTTCCATGACACAGTCTACAGAAACTGACAGAAAGAAAAAGAGACCACTGATGAATGATGGACCTGTTAAGAAAAATGCAAAGAAAGCCCAGGAAAAGGAAGGAGGAAGAAACTTGGTAATGGCTGGCAATTCTGGTGAGTTCTAGGTAATGAGTCTTCTCAGTCTTACTTTCAGTTTAGATATGCATCTAGCCTGGATCTACTCACTTACTTTAGGCTTCCTATCCTTGCTGAAACTTGGCTTAGTAACAGTCCTGTTTATTTTAGAAACCCCCTTTATTTTATTTCCAGAGTTTTTGGTGTCCTAATTCCAGAAAGTGCTGAACATTCTATGTCCCAATAGAATGGGTTAATTTTCTTAATTACTGACTTAGGATTTTGCTTGCACTGTGTGCCAAATTTATGATTGCTTATCTATTTTCCTTTTTAGCTTCAGGTATTTCATTTGCAATTGTAACCTCTCTACAGTTTCCTGTATGCTTTTAATATGTAGAAACAAAAAAGGCAGAAGCAGAACTTTAGTGTAGTTTTTAATGAGTTCAAGGTTATATATTTCTTTTCTTTATTACACTATAACATTTTAGCAAGAGTCGTTTGTTTTTCTTAGTTTTTTTTTTCAGACAGAATCTATGTAGGGCAAGCTAACCTTGAACTCAAGAGTGCGCTTGCCTCAGCTTCCAGATTGATGGGATTATAGCATAGGTATGCTACACTGAACCTGCCTAAATTTATTGGTTTAAAAGGATTTTTCTTAAAAAAATCCTGCTGATTAAATAAATTAACATAACGGGACCAAAGTACTATTAGTATCTTTTATTTTTGTTTGTTTCTGAAGAGCCAAAGAAATGCCTCAGGACCAGGAATCTTTCAGAGTTCAGCTGTGATTCTGCCCCCCCTCAAATTAGAGTCCAGGCAGATCCATGCAGGGAGAGATTTGCAGTTCTGCTCAGGTGTACTGATTATGAGGACATCAGTCTGCAGCATGCGAAGAGTGCAGTTTCTACTGATAATGCCAAATCACAAAGTAATCCAAAGGTATGTAATTAAAGCCAGGAACTGGTGGCTCATGCCTCTAATCCTAACGAGTAAGGAGGCTGAGACCTGAGGATTGTGGTTTGAAGCCAGCCTGTGTGAAAAGTCTATGAGAATCTTTATTTAATCATTAAAAAGCCAGAAGTAAAGATATGACTCAACTGGTAGAGCACTAGTGTTGAGTTGAAAAGCTGATGGAGAATGTCCACACTCTGGGTTCAGCCCCAGGGGCAATATGAGATAACCAAAGAACAGCCAGCTATTATTTTTTTAAGAATTTATTAATGTTGATTTTGACATCATATTTTAAATGACAAATTTAACAAACAAGGGTTGAAGGAGGGAATCCATTTACAATCAGTGGGACTTAGTATTTAGAACTTAATCAAAATTAGGCTAAGGGTTTGTTTGTCATAGAAACATATTAATTTAAGAAATAAAACATTATGACTATAGAGTCATAGGTTTTTATATCTATATAGTTATGTTTATATTTCCATTACCAAGTCCATAGCTTTGGGTATGCAGTTATTGAGTCCTTGCTCTTATACTCTTTGGATTTAATAGCCACATATTAGAGATACCATGCGTCTTTTGTTCCTTAGGTCTTGACTTGTCTCACTCAGCATGATTCGCTCTAGGTTCATCCATTTCCCTGTGAATGCCATTATTTTATCATGTCTGTTGGCTATGTAGAATTCCATTGTGTATATATACCACATTTCTGTATCCATTCATCTGCAGTAGGGCATCTGCATTGTTTCCATTGCCTGGCTATTGTGAATAGTGTAGAGATGAACATAGCTGAGCAGGTGTCCTTGTAATATCTTGGGTCATGATGGTTAGGATAGATGCCCAGAAGTGGTATGGAGGGATCGTAGGGAAGGTCTATTTTCAGTTCTTTAAGAAACCTCCAAACAACTTTCCAGAGTGGCTGAACTAGTCTGCATTCCCACCAGCATTGTAGTAGGGTTCCTTTTTCCCCACAACCCCACCAGCAACTGTCATTGTTTGAGTTCAAAATCTTGGGCATTCTTGTTGGGGCAAGGTTAGGGTTTTTTTTATTGTTGGGGTAAGGTTAGGGTTGTTTTTATTTGCAATTCCTTTATGACCATAGATGATGAACATTTTCTCATATGCTTTTCTGCCATTTTAATCTCTTCTTCTGATAAGTCTCTCTTTAGTTCCCTTGCCCATTTAGTGAATGGTTTATTGGGTTTTGGGGGGATTAGTTTCTTGAGTTCCCTGTAGATACTGGATATTAAGCATTTGTCAGATGTATTGTTGGTGAATATCTTTTCCCAGTTGGTTGGCTGTCTCTCTACTTTTGCAACTATGTTTTATCTGTACAGAAACTTTTTATTTTTAGGTAGTCCCATTTATCGAGTCTCTCTCCAATCTGTTGTGACCCTGGGATTCTGTTCAGGAATCCTGTGCCTATGCCTATGGGTTCCAGTGTCTCTCCTACTTTATCATGTAGCAGTTTCATGGTTTCCAGTCTGACATTGAGGTCTTTGATCGACTTTGAGTTAATGCTTGTGCATGGCGAAAGGATAGGGTCAATTTTTATTTTTCTGCATGTGGCTGCCCAGTTTTGCCGGCACCAATAATTGAATAGGCTGTGTTTGTTCCACTGTATATCTTTGGCTCCTTTGTCAAATACAAGTTGACTGAGTTATGTGGTTCTATTTCTGGGTCTTCTATTCTGTTCCACTGATCTTCTGGTCTGTTTTTATGCCAATACCAAGCAGTTTTTGTTATTATGACTCTATAGTAGAGTTTGAAGTCTGGTATTGTAATACTACCAGCATTGCTCTTTTTGCCTAGAATTGTTTTGACTATTCTAGGTCTTTTCTTGTTCCATATGAATCTTTGGATTATATCTTCTATTTCCTTGAAGAATATCTTTGGGATTTTGATGGGGATTGCATTGAATTTGTATATCAATTTTGGCAGTATAGCCATTTTCACTATGTTGATTCTCCCTAGCCATGAGCATGGGATGTCTTTCCATTTCCTAGTGTCCTCTTTAATTTCTTTCACTAGGCTTTTACAGTTTTCATTGAATAATCCCTTTACATCTTTGGTTAAGTATATTCCTAAGTATTTTATTCTCTTGAGGGCTATTGAGAATGGGACCATTTTCTTGATTTGGCCTTCTGTTTGTGTATTGTTGCTGTACAAGAAGGCTACTGACTTCTGAAGGTTAATTTTGTATCCTGCCACTTTGCTAAAGTAGTTTATTAATTCTAGAAGTTTGGGAGTGGAGTTTGTTGGGTCACTGAAGTAGAGGATCATGTCATCTGCGAATAGGGATAGTTTAATTTCTTCTTTCTCTATGTGGATCCCTTTGATGTCCTTTTCTTGCCTTATTCCTCTGGCTAAGGGTTCCAGCACTATATTGAGGAGAAGTGGAGAGAGTGGGCATCCTTGTCTAGTTCCTGATTTTATGGTGAATGGTTCCAGTCTTTCATCATTTAGTATAATACTGGCTGTAGGTTTTTTGTATATGGCTTTCACTATTTTGAGGCATGTACCTCTTATTCCTATTTTTTTCTTTTGCTTACAACATGGATGGATGTTGTATTTTTTCAAATGCCCTCTTCGCATCCAGAGAAATTACTGTATGATTCTTATCCTTAGCTCTATTGATGTGATGTATTACACTGATTGATTTGCGAATGTTAAACCAGCCTTGCATCTGTGGGATGAAGCCTACTTGATCATAGTGTATGATTTTTTAAATTTGTTTCTGGATTCTGTTGGCCAATATTTTATTGAGGAATTTTGCATCTGTGTTCATTAGAGAGACAGGTCTATAGTTTTCTTTTTTTGTTGGGTCTTTCCCTGGTTTGGGGATGAGAGTAATATTAGCTTCATAAAATGAGTTTGGTATTGCTCCTTCTGTGTCTATTTCGCGGAAGAGTTTCAAGAGTATTGGTATTATTTCATCTTTAAATGTTTTGTAGAATTCCGCAGTGAATCCATCTGGACCTGGGCTCTTTTTGTTGGCATTTCCCTGATTGTTTCCACAATTTTGTTGTAAGAGATTGGTTTGTTCAATTTGTTTACCTCATCGTTGTTCAGTGTGGGTAGCCTATATTTATTTAAGAAATCATCCATTTCTACTAGATTTTCTTATTTCTTTGAATATAGGTCCTATTCATTATGGACTGCATTTCTTTGGAATCAGTTGTGATTGTTCCCGTGGGGTCTCTAATCTTGTTTATTTGAGTCTCCCCTTTGCTTTTTTTGATTAATCTTGCCAGGGGTCTGTCTATTTGTTGACTCTTTCAAAGAACCAACTTTTTGATTTATCATTTTTTTGTATAGTAGATCCTATTACAATCTCTGATATTTCTGATTTTATTTTTGTTATTTCTATCCTTCTAGTTATTTTAGAGTTAACTTTTTCTTGCTCTTCTAGGTGTTTCCTTTTTTTTTAGGTTATTTATGTGCTCTTCTTCTGTCTTTTTAATATGCTGTCCTAGTGCGACAAATTTGCCTCTTAAAACGGCCTTTGCTGTGTCCCATAAGTTCCTTTGTGATGTTTTTTGATTGTCATTACATTCAAGGAGGTTTTTTAATTTCATTTCTGATCTGATCTGTTACCAAGGAGTTATTCAGAAGTGTGTTGTTCAGTTTCCATGTGATTGAATGTTTTTTGACTTTGACTGTATTGTTTAAAATTAGTCTGACTCCACTGTGGTCTGATAGAATGCATGGGATTATGTCAGACCTCTTGTATCTGCTTAAGTTTTCTGTATGAACTATTATATGATCTATTTTGGAGTGTGTTCCATGTGCTGCTGAGAAAAATGTGAAAAGTTTCGCCGTTGGGTGGAAGACTTTGTGTATATCTGTTAAGCCCAGCTGAGCTATGGTGTTGTTTAAGTCGATGGCATCTTTGCTTAACTTTTGTTGCGTTAATCTGTCATTTGTTGAGAGTGGTGTATTGAGGTCTCCCACTATGATTGTTTTTGAGTCTATCTTGTTCTGTAATTCTAAGAGAGTTTGACGAATTTGAGTGCTCTCATGTTGGGGGAGTAAATGTTTATAACTGTAATATTATGGGCATGTGTTGTACCATGTACTAATATGTAATGGCCGTCTCTATCTTTATGTACTGATTTTACTGAGAAGTTAATTTTATCAGAGATTAAGATTGCTACTCCTTCTTTCTTGCTTTGTGCATTGGAGTGGAAAATTCGTTTCCATCCTTTCACTCAGAATTTGTTCCTGTCTTTGACAGTGAAGTGTGGGTCTCTTGGAGGCAACATATGGATGGGTGGTGTTCCTTAATCCAGTCTGCTGCTCTTTGTCTTTTGATTGGATTGTTCAGCCCATTCACATTTAGGGAAATTATAGAGAAGTGATCAGTTTCCATTGTCATTATTTATTTTTACTTCTAAGTTTCTTTCTTTCTCTTTTTCCCCCTTTTTGTGTTTAGTGAATTATAGATATTTGCTTCTTGATGGGGGTTCTTGATGTTCTACAATTTGTTCTCGATTAATTAATATGTTTTGTAACGCTGGTTTAGTGTGCACATATTCATAAAGCTTCCCTTTGAGTGAAATATTCTTGTTTCTCCTTCTAATGTAAATGCTAGTTTTGCTGGATATATCAGTCTGGGTTGGCAGTTGTTGGTCTTCAGGACATCAATGATGTTTTCCCAAGCTTTTCTTGCATTTCGAGTTTGCGTGGAGATATCTGCTGTGATTCGAATTTTTTTCCCATTGTAGTATAGCTCTTCCTTTTTTTTTGCAGCATTTAAGATCAATTCCTTGGTATTCGGGTCTAGTGTCTTTACTATGATATGTCTAGATGAGTTCCTTCTAGGATCTTGCCTGTTTGTAGTCCTGAAACCTTCAATAATGTGAGTATTTTCCCTTTTGAGGTTGCGGAAGTTCTCTGCTATGATTTTGGTGAATAAGGGTTGCATTCCTTTGTCCTGAAATTCTGCCCCCTCATCAATCCCTATTATATGAAGATTAGACTTCTTTGCTGCATCTGCCAGTTCCTGGAGTTCTCTCTGGTGGATTCTGACTTATTTTTCCAAGGTGGCGATTCTCTGTTCCAGCTCTTGTGTTTTATCTTCCGTTCTTGATGTTCTATTCTCCATCTCTGTCAATCTGCTGGTTAATGCCTCCATTTTTGCTTGAAGTGTGGACACTGAGCTGATCAAGTCTGCTGAGAGGGTATTGAACTTTTCTTCCAGTACTCTTTTGAATTTGAAGAGTTCCTTGGAAATTTCTTGCTTTTATTTTTGGAATTCAGCCTTCATTTCCAAAATCAGCTCCTTGATTTGAGTCATATTTTGTGTCTCTTCAAGTGTTATTTCTTGGGATGGTGACATCTCTCTCGTCCCTTCGCTCTTGTTTCCCTTTGGGCTTTGTGTGGGACTTTGATTATTTATGTATGTCGTAATTCGTCTTTGTGCTCTTCTAGGCATAGAGAACTATTGTTGTAGTTCACTCTGTGGTTGGTAGGTGGCGGTCTTTACTTGGATTGGGAGTGGTGGTTCTCAGCCAAATTGATTCCTCTTCTGAGTAGGTCAGTTTGCATTTTTTGCGAGTGTTCAGCCTGTTCTCAGAGGCTGTGTGCCACTGTATGACTAGTTCTCAGCCCAACCAGTGGCCTCACAGTGGGCCGTGGGATGGGTCAGTCTCAGCGGGCTGGGCAGATGGTTGGTTTTCCTGCGTTGCTTCCAGGGGCAGCCCCCGGCCAAGGGTCTGGAGTTTGGGAGTTTCCAGGGACTCTCAGGTAGGCCAGCTGGTGTCCTCTCTGTTCCCAGTGTCGGGGCCCAGCTGAGGAAGTGGGCTCCAAGGGCAGAGCCGCGCCTTTCTGGTTCTCAGAAGGGGAGCTCGGCTACTGGTTGGCCCTTCAGTTCCCTGCTGTGTTTCCATCACTTTGGCCAGGAGTCTGTGACTGTGGGGGGCCCCTCAGTGCTGTTTTGCTCAGGATTCCCAGCTGGAGGGTACCCAGCTCAAGATTTGAGTGGGACTGATGCTGGTTCTCAGACTCCCATAGACCCCACCTGCTGTTGTAAGGCAGGGTCTCAGTGCCCCCCACTCTCTAGACCCAGTGGCCTGGGAGAGGAACCTGTTGGGCATGTGAGCTTGGACACCCACGCCCCCTTTGGTGGCATGCTAGGTTTTTGTGCCTGCCAGCCTGTCAGTCTCCAGTCAAAGGCCTGGGAGAGGATCCTGTTGGGCAGGTACTAGCAGGGACAGCTTCGCCCCCTTTGGTGGGGTGCTGGGTTTTGTGCCTCCTGCCTGTCACTCTCCAGACAAAGGCCTGGGAGAGGGTCCTGTTGGGCAGGTGCTAGTAGGGACAGCTCTGTCCCCTTTGGTGGGGTGCTGGGTTTTAGCGCCTTCCCGCCTGTCAGTCTCCAGTCCTCCAGTCCGAGGCCTTGGGGAGGAGGGTGTTGGGAGAGTGGGGGCTGGGACGCCTCCGCCTCTCTTGGTGGGATGCTGGGTCTTAGCGTCTGCCCGCCTGTCAGTTTCCAGTCCTCCAGCCTGAGGCCTGGGGGAGGAGGCTGTTGGGAGAGTGGGTGCTGGGACACCTCCACCTGTCAGTCTCTAGTCAATGGCCTGGGGGAGGGGGCTGTTGAGGGAAGGGACAGGATTCTAAATTCCTTGCCCCCCTGCTCCTGCCAGTCTTTCTCGGGGGGGGGGGGGTGGAGGGGTCTGAGTTAAGTTCTATAGCTTGGCACCAGCTCTGCTTTCCCGATGGGTTTGGGGATCCGCTGGGCTACTCACTCCTCTGCTTTGGCTGTGGGTGCTGCATGGTGTTGGAGAACCTTCACTCCCCTCGGATCTCCACCGCCACCTGTGGTCCACGTCTGGGTTCTGCTGCTTTCCGTTCTGGTTCCGCGTCTGGGTTCCGCTGCTTCTGTGGCTTGATGGCCCGGTCCTATGCTGGTTTCTGTGGCGGTTGGGGCTGCCCCGCCCGGCACCCCTGCTGCCCCTTTTCTCAGCTTGGAGCCAGCGGCTAGGGGTGGGGGAGGGGTCCTCGCATTCTGAATTCTTTGAGAAAGTTGGATGTAACCTTTATCTGGATTTCTTTTCCCGGTTGAGTCCTTCTCCGTTGCTTCTTGAGTTTGTTGTTGTGGATTTCTTAAGGTAGTTGGCTCGTGGGATTCCCTGGTTCTGTCTTTTTGTGGGAGAGAGCTAGGCAGCGTCCTTATTGTCTCGGCGCCATCTTCTGCCTCTCAAATCTCTTTTTGATCCAGGAAGAAAAACTGTACTCAATTCTATATCAAAGCCCACATCTCTTAAAGCTAAGTGATCCTCTATTTATTGTACTTCAATATGGAGCAAAGGTTTACAAGAAATTTGAGTGCCTAATGAAGTGTTTTAGAGCAAAACAGAATAAACAAGATGGACTTATGAATTTTCTGAAAAATCATATAATTCACATAGCATAGAAGGCTAATGAAATGTACATACTAAGTAAATCTGACAAATAAATGTTCCAAAAGTAGCAATCAGGAAAAAAGAAGCTATTTTTATTAAAAGATTTTATTAATACTGATATTTTATATCATATTTCAAATGTCAATTTTAACAAGCAAGTTCTCAAGAATGGAAACTCTATATGCAATAATTGGCACATAAATTTAAGAGCAAAATTAAAATTAAACTTAGAGTTTGCATGTCAGAGACACAAATCAATTTATATATCAATATGCCTATAGAATATATATATCATAATAGATTTATTTGTATATAAGTATATTTATATCACCAAGTTCATGTCAATAACCTTGACTATTAAGCCTTTGCTCTTGTACTGTTTGGATCTAAATCCACATATCAAGGAGACCATGCACCTTTTGTTACTTCGATCCTGGTTTATCTCACGCAACAATTTTGCTATGATTTCATCCACTTCCCAGCAAACGCCATTATTTCATCTTGTTTGATGTCTATGTAGAATTCTATTGTATCTATGTACCACATCTTTTTGTATCCATTCATCTGCAGTGGGGCATCTGGGTTGTTTCCATTGCTTGGCTCTTGTGAATAGTGCAGAGATGAACATGGCTGAGCAGGTGTCCTTATCATATCCTGAGCTATGATGCTCAGGGTAGATGCCCACTGGTGATATGACTGGGTCATAGGGAAGGTCTATTTTTAGTTTTTTGTTTTTTTTTCCAGGAACCTCTAAACTGCCTTCCAGAGTGGTTTACATTTCCACTAGCAGTGAAAAATATATGAAGTATAAGTTTTAAAAATATATTGCCATATGCTGGTCTGGTGGTTTGCACCTGTAATCTTAACTAATCAGAAGGACGAGATCTGAAGATCGTGGTTCATAGCCAGCCGAGGCACTGAAAGAAACTTAAGGAAAATAAAACGTGCATATTCAGGAAAATGATACTGTGAACTATTAATACAAATGTACCTACTCTATTTCAATGATTTCCCACAAGCAAAATATATTTATATTTCCTCTTTGCTATTTCATGTCTCTACCCTCAGTGGTAGACCAGCCTTCCTATCTATCCTACTCTCAAATTCACCAGCATTTCTGCTCTAAATATTCGTTTTCTTCAATTCTGAACTCACAAGGACAAATGGGAATAAATTGAGAAGGGAGAGAAAATAGGAAATATACAGGTTATGACAACTGAATATTAAATAGAGGGATGATCCAGTGAATAAGTAATAGCTAACTATGAGTAATGGGACCAACAGTTATTTTTCTTCAATTGAGTTAATTAGTTTAAGAGAGCAAGTCTGGCAAGTAAGAGCATGTTTATGGAAAGAGATTATAACTAAGAGTACCAGTTTCAGTTGTCAATGAGATTTCAAAAGGCTGGTTAAGAACTGTCCTTATATATGGTGTGCATGGTGGCTCACACCTGTAATCTTAGCTACTCAGGAGGCTGGGATCTGAGGATCACGGCTTAAAGCCAGCCTGGACTCAAAAGACCTTGAGACTCTTATCTTCAATTAATCACTAAAAAATGGGAAGTGGTGCTGTGGCTCCAGGAATAGGGAGGGTAGCCTTGAGCTGCAGAGCTCAGGGACAGTGCCCAGGCCCAGGGGTAGAAATGTACTCATTACCTCAGTTATGTAACTGTAACCCCTCTATATATCACCATTGCAATAATAAAAATTAAAATAATAAAGAGAGAAATGGGTCTATAGTTCTCTTTCTTTGTTGAATCTCTATCTGGTTTTGGGATAAGCGTTATTCTGGCCTCACACAACAAGTTTAATAGTGTGCTTTAATTTCAATTTCAATGAAGATTGCATAACTAATCTTTTTAAAAATATATGTTATTGTAATTAATAGAAGGGTTACATTATATTCACCAGACAGAAGGTGCATTGCTTCACAAACATTGATACCCTTTTTCATGTCTTGGTCTCCATTTCCCTCCCCCACCCCTGCCCCTCATCTTGTTTTCCTCCCTTCCCTATCAGACTTCAAATAACCAAATACGCATATATACAATAAATCAGATAACCAGGTGAAATATTGTGACAATATGAGATAACCAAGGGACAGCAAAAGAGATGAGAGATAACATAGTACATTAAGGAAAACAATCCTTTTGCATAATTAATCTTTCAAGCTCCATACAAACTAGTTGGGCTTTAGAATCACAAAGCTATGTTTTGATTTATAGTGTTGTGACTGTTTTAATAATTGTAACTGTAGTAATTATAGGCATTCAATTATAGGGTTGAATGTATTTTATTAAATAAGAAGAGCTCCACTTGAGAAGCTGGTTTTAGTAAAACTGACATAAAAATGCAAGAAAGTGGATATGAGAGACATCCCCTTTGAGTCAAAGATGAGCTCAGGAATTTCAGCTGAACAAGAAATATAAAGAAATGTAATTACTAACTAGGTTGGAGTTATGTCATTTCTATAGCCCAATCCAACACATCCACAGACATATGTGATTTCTGTGTAAACTTACAGACAGCATTGTAAAATTAATTGGATCACAATGCTGTATTTTTGAGGTGTCCCTGTCCAGTTTTGGGAATTAGTTTAATGCTAGCTTAATAGATTGAAGTTATTTTCCTTTATGTTATGTGGTAAAGTTTGAGAAGTATTAGCTTTCTAAATGTCTGCTAGAATTCAGTCTACTTCAATCTAACCTTTAAAAAAAATCTATTTATGTACCTTTATTACATTGCTTCAATTTCAGTAGGTTATGTGTCTTTAGAAACACTGATCTCTTCTATATTTTCTGATTTACTTGAAAATGCTTATCTAAATATTCCTTTATGATTTTGTACTCATTTTATTGTGATACTGCTAATTTTCCATTTTTATTTATTTTCTTCATTTTCTACTTCTTTTTGAGTAGATTCTCATTTATTTTTTCCAAGAATCAACTTTTTGTTTTAGTGGTTCTTGGTAGAGCTTTTAGTCTTTATTTCACTAACTTCTACCTATGTCCCCCATAAGACATATCTGAGATCACAGATGTATGCCACTGCACTTGGTTTATTAGTTGACATGGGAGTCTTACCTAGCTGGGGTCTAACCACAATTCTACCAATCTTCACATCCTTAATAGATGGGATTACAGAAGAGAGCCAACACCCCTAAACCCAATTTAATTTCTTTTCTATGTAGAATAATAGAAGTCAAGGCTAGGGCTTTATATGATGACAAGATGGATTCCTATGTCATTATTCAGGATTTCAGTGTTTCAGATGTGAAAATCAAGCCCTATTTAGATTTCTCAAGAGGAAGATTATTCTGTCAAATTATCAGTTTCAGAAAGTGAAAACTTTCTCTAATGTATGGCCATGTCGAAATACATTTGTCATAATAAAAGAGTAAAAATGACTTAAAGAGAATTAGAAGGACTATGCTGTACTGCTTAAATAAAGAATGCTTAACTAAGATGTCTAATTTGTGTGTAATATTAAGTGTTGTATTCCAATATTTCCTGTGAAATAGTATTTCCCTGTCACAGCAATTATTTTTTCTCACCTCCAAAAAGGCAAGTTTGTATAACTTTCAGAAATTAACTATCAATTGTTCTTTAGCTTCTAAAAGCTGAATATGCATGTATGACATAATAGAATTTCATAACCAAAAGTAAAAAAAAATAGTAAATAGGAGTACAAACACCCCTCTTCAGTAAGAGTTCACCAGTCCGTAAAAGCACCTAATATTCAATGTATAACATCACTGCAAGAAGAGAAACTTTCCACTTTATCCATGCTGCATCTGGATAAACTAAATAATCCAATTGCCACCTTACTGATCTAATTCTGTAACAATGATGACAAAGACATGTACTTTCACCTCTCAGATCATTCAATTTTTTTCCAATAAGCTACCCATTAAACCAATAGAAATTTTAGTTGATTTTATGATATTTTCTTTATTACTTCTTGCCTTCATCTTATTACATATATTTAGAACTCTGTATTTAAATAATGTTGTTAAAAATGGCACAAAACATTGCCTTTGTGATATTTGGTTTTCATGAGCATACAAAGCCATTATTATTTTACACTACAATTATTCATTTTGTCATGTTTCTGGACATTTGTACAAGTGGATATAATCCTGCGTTATGAGCATGAAACTATCCTGAGTCATTAATATATTAATATACTCCTAACATTGTTAGTAAGTGTTTTTTCATCTTTCAAAATTAATGAATTTTCCTATCCATTCTATTAAAACCTCTAGCTTCTTTCCCAGTTCTTACCAACTGAAATTTTCTTCAAATGTCACAGATTATGCTTTATAAAATAGTACATGGAAAAATAGTTCTTTAGCTTACCAATCAGAGGACTGAGTTAAAATTTTACTGCTAAAATTACTCAGTATTTATGCAACTCTATTTTACAGATACATGACTATGAAACAATTGAAAAGAAGACATGCCTTCTCTGTTTGATAGTCATCTGAAAATTTACTTTTATATGCCCAATATTTCAATCTGTATGAAGTAACTGTGGTTTTGAGAGGCCCAATAGATCATACCTCATAGTAGTTTGGATTTTTAGGTACACATTTTTTTCTTTTTTCTTTTTTTTAACTTCCGAATTTAACTTTTATTTTAAGTGTATTTTAGGTTTTCTCTTTCTTACCTTTCATAAGATGCAACATGTTTTCCAACAGGAGCTTTAATTTTGCTCTCGTATATTAATATCATCAAACACAGAGTCTATACACAGTGCAAGTTCAAGTCACACTGATGAATGATAGAGAAACTACAACTAATTTTTTTCATCTTCCTAGAACTTTATTTCAACCTTCAAAACATGGAGAAAACACAGGCTCTTCACAATATCCACAATGCAGCTTTAGTGTAACTCACAATAAAACAGAATGGGCAAGAGTAAACAATCACAAGCAATGACTCATCAGTGATTAATTCAATCAAAAGAAAAACTAAAGTCATTTTGGGATTACTCATGCAAATTCTTAATACTCTTATCCTTATTTACCCACCAAAGAACCAGAATGAAGCTGTGCCTCAAATGGCAGAGCATTAACCTCAAGCAAACATGCTGAAGAACGGTGCCTAAGGTCAGAGTTCAAGCTGCAAGGACTTGTACCAACACACACAAAAAATGTATCCCCAACTGTGTGTCTTTCCATGTTCAATGAATGTTTCAGGAAATACCAAGGGGATAAAAGGTGTTAAGACAAGCTGGGCACGGTGATTCATGCCTGTTTTCCTAGCTACTCAGGAGGCTGACATCTGAGGATTGAGGTTCACAGACAGCCCTGGCACTAAAAACAAAGAGACTCTTATCTCCAATTAATGGACCACACATATGTAGGAGATGTTAGGAGAGTAATGAAGAAATCCATGTTTTCTTTGTTCTTATATAAGTCATTGAAAATTTGTTTTGTTTGCTACTTTTCTTCTGTATGAATCACTTCTCTGATAAATACTGAGGTGTGCCTTCCAGATGAAAGATTTTCCTCCATTGTTATAGTAATGAGATTTCTCTCTACTATGTTTTGTAAGTACAGAGCCATGAATTGTTGGTAAAGGACATTCCACAGTTGTTCCATTCATATCATTTCTCTCCTGTGTGTTTTCTGATGCAAACTGAATTACGACTTCTTGGAAAAACGTGCCAGGTGCCAGTGGCTCATGCCAAGCTACTGAGCAGGCTGCAATGTGAGGACTGTGATTCAAAGCCAGTCCCAACACAAATAAGTCCGGGAGACTCTTATCTCCAATTAACTGCCAGAAAATCTAAGTTCAATCCGACAAATAAAAAGTAAAAACAAACAAACAAGGAAAAAATACTTTGCACATTTGTTTCAATCAGGATTTTTGTCATGTGGTGTTCAGTGAGGAACCCTGAGCTGTGACTTCTGAGTGAAGGACTGCATATTTGCTACATTCGTAAGCCTACTCTCTGTGTGGGTACTGTGAAGCAAACTGAGTTTTCTTCTAGGAAAAAGCTTTCAAGTATTTTATTACATTCGTAAGGTTTCTCATCAGTGACAATTCTTTTATGGTTGCTTCGATGTAGTTTCTATGTGAAAGACTTTGCATATTAGACACATTCATATGGTTTCTCTCCTGTATGTCTGCTCTGATGTATCATAAGGCCTGCCTTCTGGCTGAAAGCTTTTCCACACATGTTACGTGTATAAGTTTTCTCTCCTGTGTGTGTTCTCTGATGGACATTAAGTTGTGTCTTTTGGGCAAAAGACTCCACACCTCTTACATTCATGAGGTTTATCTTCTAACTGTATTCTCTGATGCAAAGTGAGGTATGACCTCATTTTGAAATCCTTTCCAGACCTGTTACATTCATAAGGATTCTCTCCTATGTGTGTTCTCTGATGGTTAGTAAGGTTTGTCTTCCAGGCAAATGACTTTCCACATTTATTACATCCATGAGTTTGCTCTCCTGTGTACATTCTCTGATGATTAGCAAAGTTTGTCTTCTGGGCGAATGACTTTCCACATTCAATACATCCATGAGGATTCTCTCCTGAGTGTGTTCTCTGATGGGCAGTATGTTCTTTTTTCATGGTGAAAGACTTTCCACACCTGTTACATGTATAAGGCTTCTCTCCTGTGTGTCTTTTCTAATGAACAATAAAGCTTGACGTCACTGAAAGACTTACATGTCACATGTATAAGGTTTCTTCCCTGTGTGTACTCTGTGATGGGTAGTATGGCTTTCCTTCCAGGTGAAAGACTTTCCACACATGTTACATGTATAAGGTTTCTCCCCTATGTGTATTCTGTGATGTCTAGTAAGGTGTTTCTTCTGGGTGAAAGACTTTCCACACATGTTACATGTATAAGGTTTCTCTTCCTTGTGTCTGTTCTGTTGAACAGTAAAGCCTGACTTGTTGCTGAAAGACTTTCCACACATGGTACATGTATTATGTTTCTCCCCTATATGTACTCTGTGATGGGTAGTAAGGTTTTTTTCTGGGTGAAAGACTTTCCACATGTGTTACAAGTATAAGGTTTCTCTCCTATGTGTATTCTCTGATGGGTCGTAAGGCAATATTTCGAAGTGAAAGACTCTCCACACATGTTGCATGAATAAGATTTCTCTCCTATGTGTATTCTCTGATGCCTAGAAAGGTTTGCCTTCCTGGGGAAAGACTTTCCACATTCTTTGCATCCATAAGGTTTCTCTCCTGTGTGTGTTCTCTGATGATTATTAAGGCCTCTCTTCTGGGTGAAAGACTTTCCACACTTGTTGCACTCATATGGCTTATCTTTTGTAGGAATTCTCCAGTGGCTTCTAAGAGCTGATTTCTGGGTACCTGGGTTTCCACATCAGGTACATTCAGGTGTTTTCTTCCCTCTCTGAAATACTGCTTGGGTATAGTGAGTAGACTTTTCACAGTCTTCTCTGTGCATGTTATTGTTATTGTCAAACTCTCCCATAAAAACCAAATTATGCTTAAAAATATGCTCTCTGAGTTTAATACCTTCCCTTCTTTACCATATTCAAAATACTGCAGCTCATTAGGACTCTCAAATTTTTGACTAAAATGCTGTGAATATATAAAGGATTCTTCCACTACAGGAGACACAACTGGCCTATCTGCAGCATGTATGTCATCAGGCTCACTATAAAGAAGCATGACACTGACAGAATGCTTCTGTCTCCATCCCGAAGGAACACTGATTTTTCCTAATCAGCTCTACATTATGTTTTGAAATCCAATCATAAGTTCTTACTAACCTCACTCTTTCTTCCACTGCTACTTTACATATACATTCAACTGAATTTTCTGGCTGGACTTGATTATGTCTTCCATTTTTTGAACAGCAAGGATGCATGAAATCCCAGGTTCAAATTCTTGTTACCACATACCCAGTGACAGCAGGCTTCTGTAGTTCTCCAGCATTACATCTCTATACAGGGTCCTCTGAGTAATGCTAAGGTCATGCCACTCCTCACAGCTGAAGTCCACAGCCACATCACCAAATGAAACCATCTCCTGTCCAAGTGGAGCCATTGGCTTCCCAAATCCCTGGGGTGGCAACAGGCAGCTGCTCGTGGTACAGGGCACACAACCCACATTGGCAGAAAGACCTGGGCCGCCAGTACCAGAACTACTGCTTACAGAAGCCACTTCTTCTTGGCTTCAGCAGGGCCCCTCAGCTTTGATTCTGGTTCCATGCCACAAGCATGCCCTCATTCCCAAGCAGCGCCAGCAGCAGCCCAAGACAAACTCCAGCAGCCAAAAAAAGCTACAACTCATTTTTTTAAAACGTAATTTAATTGTAAAGATGATGTACAGAGAGGTTAAAGTTACATAACAAAGGCTTTCCTTTATGAGTTTTTTCCTGTGAAGTCATCCTGTTCTGAATAAAGTTCTGTCTGACACTTTAATATTTTATTGAGCTCTGTCACAAAGGCTAATCACTATACCTATCTGATAAATTTTGTATTTCATTGTATCAGGAATCATTGCTCTCTTATTTTCACCTTCACTACCATGTTGAATCTTATTTCCATGAATTTTATATTTGTTTTTTAAGAAATAAAAGGAAACTTTCTTCTTTAAAGTTAGGAGATGGCATGTCTAAAAAATAAAATATTAAATCCATGTACTTGGTTAGCTTGCTAGAGTGTTTTCAGTTCTTGTGTTTGAAATATTTGAAATTAAAGGGAATACTAAGTAAAATGAACACATTTTATTTCCCAGTAGTTGTTCTGTGTTGAAAAAGGCTTATTCTTACTGCATTACTTTCTGAATTTTTATTGTCATGTACTACTTATTTATGTTTTGTTATTCAGTAGAGTTGTTCAGAAAAGATAGCAAGTAAGAATGCAATATAATGTGGGAGGATAAATATTGAACTGTGTGTTGGAAAAGCAGGATTTAGTTTTATTTCTAGAAGTAATTTCTTTGAGAGTTAACTCTTGATCTCTACAAATGGGAACAGAGCTAAATAATCTTTAAAGCTCCTTCCACATAAAAATTCAGAAACAAATTTATCTGCCATCTACTTCTACTGACTTCATTTTAGACTTGGAGAAAAGGAGGTTTCTTTCAACTTGATATCTTATTTGTTAAAAGTGCTCAGTTTCCAGGAAGAGTATATCTCCTTAAATTTGCAAGTGCAAAGCACAATTTAAAATCAACCTTCAAATATAGCTTACTGCCTCCTTGACCCTATCCATAATCAATTCTAGTATACTGTGTACATTTATTCCACTCTTGTGGTTTCTGAACTCAATACTGGTCACAATTAAGTCACACATCTGATCTGAAGAAGGTAAAGTAACATGTCCCGTGCAAAGAATGGCTAGATCCTGATTCCAAAGTGGCTTGTCTTTCTGAACTCTCACTTACATTACTAATGGGTTACAAGTGTGATTTTTGCTAGGCAATGATCAAAGATCTCACCAGGATCACAATAATTTTCAGGAAAAAAAAGAATCATCTAATTCAGAGCTTTTATGTATGATGATTCACAAGTGACTACTGTAACTGAAGGTGTCAGAAGCAGACTACAACAGAGCTATGCTGTTAAGAAAAGTTTGCAAAATAATATTGCTATACAAATTTAAAATATCATCACAGGTTTAACAAAAATAATTCAACTCCCTGGGAACAAAAATCTGAACACATTTTTGTTTGTTAATGGTGCTGGGTTGGTCTAGTTAAGCTGCATTTGAGAACACTTTGAAGAAAATTGTTCAATGTGATTGGCCATTTGAGTTTCCCAGTGGACACTTATTGAGGTCAGGGTTCTCTATACCAAAAAACTTGAATGTTATGGGCATCCTTCGAGAAAATTAACCTTAGAGATAACTACTATATTTTTCAAAGAAGCATTCTGAGCTGAAAAGCTGATAGTAGTCAGAGAACGAGTTGTATCTTAAAAGAAGATTGTTGTCCTTAATGTACTATGTTATCTCTCATCTCTTTTGCTGTCCCTTGGTTATCTCATATTGTTACTATATTTCACCTTGTTATCTGATATACTCTGTATATGCTTAATTGGTTATTTGAAATTGGATAGGGAAGGGGGGAATCAAGATTGGGGGGAAGAAAATGGGGATCATAATATGAGAAAAAAGTATCAATGTTTGTGAAATAATGAACCTTCTATCTGGTGAATGTAACCCTTCTATTAATTACAATAAAAATATATGAAAAAAAAGATTAAAAAAAAGAACAGATTAACAATTTACAGGTAAAAATCTTACAAAGTACTTACTACTTTAAAAAATGATGGCTCTACAACAATGTGCATTGCAGCATTATTCACCATAGCAAAGATATGGAACCAACCTAGATGTCCCTCAGTTGATGAGTGGATCAACAAGATGTGGTATTTGTACACAATGGAATTCTATGCTGCTGTCAGAAAAAAAAACGACATCGCCCCATTTGTTAGGAAGTGGAAAGATTTAGAAAAAATCATATTAAGTGAAGCCAGACTCAAAGGAACTTAGGCTCAATGGTTTCCCTCATTTGTCATAATCAGTAGAAGCCTTGGGCTCTCCTAGCAGAGATTTGCAATAGAGCAAACCCTTGATACATAAGGCCATATAGTATGAAGCTAATTGAAAGGACCTCCAGGATATTGAAACAAAAGCCATATAATGAATGATTATTGTCCTTAATGTACTATGTTATCTCTTGTCTCTTTTTCTGTTCCTTTGGTTATCTCATATTGTTACAGTATCTCACTTTGTTATCTGATATATTGGATATATTTGTATTTGGTTATTTAAAATTTAATAGGGAAGGGGGGGAACCAAGATGGGGGGAGGGTAATGGGGACCAAGACATGAGAAAGAGTATCAATGTATGTGAATTAATGCACCTTCTATCTGGCGAATATCAAGTAACCCTTTTATTAATTATAATAAAAATATTTTTAAAAAAGAAGACTTCCCTGTGGATGGGATATGTTGCTGTTTTCCTTGTATGGGTTTGGAGGAGGGAGGCAGATAAGTAGAGTGTCACAGCTTGATTATCAAAATAATCATGTCATTTCATCATGATTCTAATAAGTCAGCTTCTGCCTGATTTAAAGACGGTTCTTCTCAGTTCAGTTTTTCATGAACATACTTCAATTTCTGTCCATCAAACAATGAGTTATCTGAAGTTTTCTCTGAAGTAGATCTTATGACATACTCAGAAAAGAGGAAGGATAAGGCCACCAAATCTAAAACCAAGGTCTATTTGGGGCCAGGTCAGACTAAGAGAGAGGAAAGGACTGTAGGACTCCGAGATGTCATGATTTGGCACTTGTAGCTGAATTGATAGCTCAATTCAATCCTTTTCTATGCATGTGGTGCCGAGGAATCGAACCCAGGTCTTCATGCATGCTAGGCAAGCACTTTAACCACTACGCCAAACTCCCGGCCCCAATGCATAAATATTTTTATGAACACATATATGTGTATGTGTTATATAACCTTAAACCAGTCACATGAGAAGGAAGAGTAATACTAATGCAGCGATGTTTTAGATTTCCAGTCTCTACTACTTTTTCTTATTTATTTCTTTCAAATTATTTGCAGAAAAGTTTCGGTTTTAAGGCCATTAATATGCATGAGTAATTTGAGCAACTTTGAACAATCCCAAATTATGACAGATTTATTGTTATGAAAGTCAAAGAGTAATAATCAACCCTGTATCAAAAACAGAATTTTCCTAAAATTTAGCAGTGCATCTTGGCAAACATCTAAAGGTCCCCACTTAGTTATAAATGTGGTGACTGGCTGATGTGGGAGGCTCACAACTAAACTACAGTTACTAAGGGAAATGAGATCTGAGGATTATGGTTCAAAGTCAGAATGGGCAGGAAAGCCTGCAATACATATCTCCAATTAACCACCAAAAGCCAGAAGTAGTGCTGTGCCTCAAGGGGAAGAATTCTAATCTTGAGCACAAAAGACCCAGAGTTCAAGCCCCAATATTAGCACTTGTGAGTGTGCACGCGTGCGTGTACACACACACACACACACACACACACACACACACACACACACAGTAGAGAGTATGCCGAGATTGGTGAGAGAAGTGTAGATGGTAATGAGATTATCCATTCCTGCAATTAACTAATTCATTGGATAGTTGCTGAATTTACAGAGCCTGAGAAAGTGGAAAGGACTAAAATTCTCTGAAATCCAAGTGAATCCTGAAAAGAGTAAAGAAAGGGAATAATTAGAGATGGCTATTCTCAAGAAAAACATTTTTTTCATTTTTATATTGAATAAAACTAGTTAAATGCAATTTGATTTTGTTGTATTTCAGAGAGACAAAAATAATAAAGAGGAAAAAAATTCTCATGACAGGTGCAGTGGTTCACGCCTGTAATTCTAGCTACTCAGAAGGCTGAAATCTGAGGATTACAGTTCAAAACCTGTCTAGGCACTAAAAAGTCCATGAGACTCTTATCTCCAATTAATCACCAGAAAATGGGATGTGACACTATGGCTCAAGGAGTACATTGGTAGCCTTAAGATGAAGAGCTCAAGGACAATGCCTAGGCCCAGAGTACAAGTCTCATGACGACCAACCCCCACCCTCCCCAAAATACAGTTCAGTATGCAGAACTTGTTTGCAAACAAGGTCATATGATAGAAGGCTGAATCTTTATCATAGTAACTGGCCAAACATCCAAGATGGACAATCTAGAGGAAGCCTGAGAAAATCTATAAGCTAATATGACTTAATGCAGTTGTACAGCAAAATGTGTTTTCATTTATCTACTCAATACCTACCTATCCCCATCCAAATCCTTTTCATTTGATTATTTTCCTTAATTTTTAAATTTTTCATTCAAGATACCATGTAAGAAGAATCATATAACCTTTTGTTATTCATAAAAATGTAAGTACAGTCTTTCAGAACATCCTTTTTTTACTTATTATACGATTTTGATACACAGCTGCCTTTGCTTTACAGAACAACTTTTTCTGGAAAATCCAAAAATTCAGTTTTAAATTTATCCCTTCCTGTGTCAAATTTTGTTTTCTTTTGTTTTTGCTTTTGATCATGGTTTTTGAACTCAGGACCTGGGCACTGTTCCCGGGCTTCTTCACTTCATTCTATGCTATAATTCTACCACTTTTGGTCATAGCATCACTTCTGGTTTTTAAGTGGCAAATTGGAGATAAAACAGTATCTAGAACTTACAAACATCATCGTGGTGATGGACTTCTATTCCTAACAATTTCTGTCTCTTAAAATGAATACAGAATCATTACATGACTCTTTGTATATCAGAAATTTTTATATTTTGAAGCAAGGCCTATAATTACTACTATAATTTATTGAAGTTAAATCTAAATCATCCCATTAATGTATTTTTGTTTAAAAATGTCATTTATCTGAGTGCACACATGGCTTTTAGATGGACAAATATGGAGGCTGGTAACTCCATGACCTTCTGTGTAGGCAAGGAATAATTCATTGCAATGAGAAAAATTACTTTCAATGGATATTAATTCCCATGGACAAGTAGAAGTTCTGCAAATACTTCAAAGATGAAATAGACTCCCTATCTATGACTAGTTTCACCTGATTTACCAACTGGCCTATGAGATAAAAAAATTGTTGCTATAAGAACTTACCATAATATAATTTCTCAATGATTCTTTATTTGCATATATATATATCCCAGTCATTCTAGATAAATTATTTCTTACCATTCCGATTTTCAGTTTTATAAAGTGGTCCTTATCTATCCCTTTATTTTCTTTACTTGATAAAACACCACAATTCTTCAAAATATCTATCTCACTGCTGCCTACATAATAAAGTTGTCCACATACATATAATTAGAGTTCTCTTTTTTACATTTCCTTGTCTCTGAAAAAGAAAAGTGTATTATTAGTGGAAGGGGAAGTTTCTGAACTTTCCTGACCCTTTGAGCTAATTAGATTGCTATGTTGATGAAATGTGAATGAATTTTGGATATAATGCTTCAATGAAAATTCTTTTAGAGTGAGGGCACTATGTTTTACCCTCATTATACAACTACAGTTATTTCCCTCTTATTCTTGCTTTCACATTATGCAACAATAATGACAGAAACATAAATCAAGAGGAAAAGCCAGATTACTGATGGATGAAAGTGAACAGAGAAAGATGACAAAATGTTGAACTTGTAGAATAGATAATTGCATTTAGAGACATTAAATTCAATGTATTATCACAGTGAGATTTTAGAATATTTTCATATTGAACAGACTTTGAAAAAGAAACTGGAAATGCAAGAAACATTAGAGATCATATGACAGCATATTTATGATTATGGATTCTATAACTATTCAGTTTGACTGAAATGTCAAGAACCTTGAGGAAATGACTTACTTCTCATTTGAAAATAGTTTACTCATCATATGTTGTGTTATGAATGAATTAAATATATGCAAGCATCTTAAAATAAGATCTCTATCTATCTATCTTTCTCTTTCTAGGTGTGTATCTATGACATTGAAATGATACTAATAGATGTTAATAAAGAGGTCCTTTATTTGTTTCTGTTTGTTTAAGCAATAATCAATTCCTCTCTTGGTAGATGTATGTAAGCTGATTCTGTTCCTGAATAAAACAAAGATTCTTGTGTTCAGAAGCAGATAATGACCAGTTACTTTAGCAACTCTAAATTAAAGATGAGAGATTTGACAGATCCTTTCTTCACAAAGAATGAATGAAGACATATATTTAGAATTCACTAAATTCTTATACGGAAACACTGATTAGCGTATACTGGAAATATCAACCATCTATAATCGGAATGAATTAAATTGTTTCAAAGACCTTAGCAGGAGTTCAAAAGAATGGTATAATTTACAAGCAATATATTAGAAAATTATTTTCAAATACAATTTAGAAAATGTATATAGATTTAGAGACTATGCTTTTATAAACACATATTTAGAAAAAATATATTTTAGAAAACTTGCATGAAAATCTTTTCAGAAGTATTTAGAAAATATATATCCAAATATATTTTTAATTTAAAATAAGTTGCTACAAATAATTAAAAATTCCAAAGATGATATTAAGATTTGAAGCCAAATATCATGAAATTCTAGATTTAAAAGAAGGTAAATTATATTTAGAAAATTTACATGCATATTTAGAAAATATGCCTCCAATATGCACGCACAAACATGTATATACATACATATAATATATGTACATATATATGTGGGGGGGAGTGTACATGGACACTGGACATTACAAATTATATAGGACTCTAGATATTCACATACTGAGGCCAAAGGAGGATATGCACAGAAGTGATGAACAAAAGCTCACTAGCTCACTAGTTTGCCTCTTGCCTTATTGCTGTAGCTAAGAATTCTAATACTATATTGAAGAGGAGTGGAGAGACCAGACATCCTTTTCTTATTTTAGATTTTAGAGGAAAATGGTTTAAACTTTTCACCAAACAAAGGAACGGCAGAGGAATATTTATTGCTCTGAGTGCCTACATCAACCAATTGGAGAAAACTCAAACCAGCAATTTAATGATGAATATAAAGCTCCTTGAGAAAGTGCAGCTAGCCATACCTCAATTCCATAGATGGAAGCAAATAAATAAAATTAAGTCAAAAATTAAATGAATTAAAGTAAAAAAACTGTACAAAGAATTAACAAAAGAAAGATTTAGTTCTGGAAAAAATTAACAAAATGGACAGATCCTTAACAAATCTCACAAAAAAGGGAACATGCACAAATAAAATCAGGGATGAGAATTGAAATATCACAACAGAAACACAAAATTCAGAACATTAAAATGGAAAACTTTGCCAACATTTAAACTAACAAATTTGAGAACCTTGAAGAAATGGAAGAATTTCTTGCGAATATTGATAAGCAAGAAAATTTAAAGCACCTAAATAGATGCATATCAAACAATGAATAGAAGTGGCAGTGAAGAACGCAGCTCAGTGGCTTACAGCCGTAAATCCTAGCTACTAAGGAGCCTGAGATCTGATGATGAGTTCAAAGCCAGCCCAGGCACTAAATAAAGAACATGAGACTCTTATCTCCAGTTAATCACTAGAAGATGGGAAGTGGAGCTGTGGCTCAGGGGTAGAGTGGTAGCCTTGTGCTGAAGAGCTCAGGGACAGTGCCTACGCCCATAGTCCAAGCCCCATGACCCACAAAAACGCAAAAAGAAGTGGCAGTGAGCGACACTGGCATCTGAGAAAAGCCCAGGACCAGATGGATTCACAGTGAAATTCTCTAAGGCCTTCAAAGCATAATTCACACAAATACTCCTCAAACTCTTCAGTGATATTGAAAGTGAACACTCTTGACCAAACTCATTCTATAAAGGCAGCATAACTTATGCCAAAATCAGATAGGGACCAGTGTTCGATTCCTTGGTACCACATACATAGAAAAAAGCTGGAAGTGGTGCTGAGCCTCAAATGGTAGAGCTCTTGCCGTGAGAAAGTCCAAGGACAGACAGTGCTCAGGCCCTGTGTTCAAGCCCAGGATAGCAAAATACATACATACATACACACATACATACATACATACATACATACATATCCACACACTATGTTCAAATGGCATTCATTCCAAGAACACAAAGTTGGTTCAATTACGTAAGTCATGGATAAAAGCCACACGATCATCTCAACAGATCCAGATAAAGCATTTGACAAGGTCCAAAACACCTTTTTTATGAAAGCTCGGAACTGGATATCTTGTGGAAAGGGACAATGGGAGGGAAAAACTAGGACACAACAATGGAAAGGGAGGCAAGGTTCAAAAATATTTTACTCATTACTTATTATCTGATTCATATAACTGTAACCCTTTTGTATATGAACTCTACAATAAGAATATGAAAGAAAATTGTTTCCAAATATTTTTTAATTTCAAATATGTTGCTGTAAACAGTTAAATTCTGCAACTTAATAATCAGTTTCAAATCCTGATGTGATGTAATTCTATATCTGAAAGGGACTATGCTATACTTAGTATATTTTTACTATATTTTGTATCCAGCAGGCCATGGCTGTAAGCCTGTGTAGATAATTCATTGTCCACAGAGTTATGTCATTGCACAAATATGTTTTGTAGGATTTTATCTATAAGATGAGCTTTAATGTAATGAATGCTATTAAAACTATAATTCATGTTTGAAAGAAATTAAAATTCTTCATAGAATTCCATATTTTTATCTGTTGTATATATGAGCAAAATAATACAACAACCTATAGGTTGTTAATAGTGTTAAATTATGATAGCTGTATACAGGAGAAATTCTCTTTTGCTAAAGAAGATGTCTGGAATATAAATTATTGGATTTATCATCTCTTGTCTTTGCCAAAGGACATGAAAGAACACATTACCCCTGATGATCTTTTCTACTTCCCAAAACATGGCTTGGAAACACAATCATGAATAGCAAGTATGCCTCATAGTATAGGTTTATGTTTAATAATTCTTCCAAACATCATTTTTATAATGTCTCTGTGGTATACAGAAGTCAATAACTTAAAAAATGTGTTTGTAAATCTGGGCTAATAGAAAAATTTTATGCTTTCTGAGATTTTCAACTTAATGGTTTTTAGAGTAATAATATAACTGAATTTCATCACTAAGAAACTACTGGAGAATGACTATACTTACTGAAGAAAAAAATGCAAAAGGCTCACAACTTTTGCTATTTTTAACTTTTCCTCTTCTCTGTGTGACTGTCCATGCAATCCCAAAGAAAATGCATTTTCCAACAATAGTGGATTAGTTACCTCTAAGGACAGAGAGGTATAGTGGGACAAAAAGTCACAGTAAAAGTTTAGCTTGGAGAAGGTCCTAACTATCTTAAGCTGATCAGTAATTAATGTAGACATAAATAAAAATGTATATTGTACCATGAAAATACATATATTACATGTTAACAAACAAATAACATTAGAATAAGGAATACTATAAGTACAGAACTTTTTTCCATAGAAAAGAGGGTAGTTAATTGTTGATACACTAAAAATGGATCTCTCTTCTATACCTCCAGTACTGAGACAGAACTTAAAAAATCAAGAAAACATATGGTTTTATTTTGTTGCTTTAGATGATTGGTTGGTGTTTTATAGCCATGTCATACTGGTTCTTAAATATAAAATAAGGAAATTTTGACATCAATAACTATCATAAAAGACCCAACCAATATTCTATTATTTTTACAATTACAATTACTGTCTAATACAAATTTATTTTCTTTTATAGTCAAGTTCAATAACATGGACTCTTTTAGGGAAAAAAGTAGCTACAATTTAATTCTCTTTGAACAAACATATTTGCAGTTCTGATCACTCCAGATAATGATTTGTATAATGAATGTGAATGAAAAGTCAAAATAAAGGAATAATAGTAAAATGTAACTCACAAAGCATATTTTAAAATATAGGAAATATGTTCTTTACATTTGTGTATAACCAGATTACAAAGTATCCTTGTGATTTTATACTTCTGCAGTGAAGCAAGTCTAATTATCTATTTCTGGTAATATGTTCATTTCTCTGCATGTCTTGCTGAAAGAAAATAAAATAGAGAAATGAAAATTGTTTTACTTGGTAGAAAATAAATGTGTATGTCAAATATTGTTTTGTAATACTTACATACGAAAAGTTCTCATAAAAACTATAAGAATTCATAGAGATGAAATATGAGGTTTATACTTCAGTAGAAGTATAAATGGAGTAAAATATTTATGAAAACAAGATATTAGTGTTAATTAGAAGAGTATAAATAACAGACTTTATTTGGACTCAAGTGAACAAGTCTTGCAGAAAGCAATGCTAATTGATCTTTAATTAGATGACATTGTTACAAATTTTGAGAGAATGTGTTTACAAGAGAAGTGTAAAGTGATACCTTTCTACTGACAATGCATGATATTACAGTAAATCAATTAGAAATGATGAAAAAAGCCATGAACAATCAGAAATATTGAATTGTATATGACCATTTAACAGAAAGTTAAGCCCTTTCCTTCTTTCTCCTCTATCAGCGTTATCCATTACATCATAGGTGCAAAAATATGCTCAAGTTTTTAGTTTAGACTATGCAGTGAAGCAACAATAGACATTCATTATGTGCATTTTAGTCAATTTTCAAATAACATATAAATAGTATGTAATTATTATAAATACAGAAGCAAAAGTAAAATAAATTAAGACTTGGGCGTAGGCTAGGTGCTAATGGCTCATGTCCATAATCCTATGTATTCAAAATGGTGATACCTGAAGATCACTATTAAAAACTAGTCTGGGGAGGAAAGTCCATGTGAACCTTATCTCCAATAAAGAACCAAAAATTGTGGTAGAGTACTAACCATAAGCAAAAAGATGCTCAGGGACAGTGTCCAATCCTACAGTTTAAGCCCAGGAAGAGCATGCATATACAAAAATGTAGACTTTGGTAGGATAAGCAATTTAAAAAAAACAAAGGAAAAAGTATAATGAACAAAAAAGTCCTTATATTTAATAAATGCCAACTTTGTTTATATTTTATACTCAAAGCATGTTTTATGTGTAGATGTGAGAGTATGCACGAGAACAATAGAAACATAAGGAAAGATAAATTGCAAATAGTAATCAAGGGAAAAATGCATTTTTACCTAATGCACAACCCATGGTTTGTTGACCAGTACATAGTCACTACATTATATACTTTTGGCAAGACAGAAGTAGGAAAACAGGAGATAAGTACGGCTGTACCAGAATATCTAACTGCTGCTTAAAAACAGACTAGGCTTTAATACTTCTCTGAACAAGTGATTTGGATCTGTCTTCTGAAAAAAATATAAGGTAAGAGTATGTTGTATGTGTTGACAGGAAACCACAAGATATCTATAGATATCTACATTGTCTATCATGCTAAGTGTAAGGGTGCTTAATGAATAACTATTGATTTAATATACAAAAGCACAATAATTGCAAGGAAAATAGATAAATCTGATCATGCAAACTGTTCAGGCAACATTGAAACTCTGATTTTAACTCATTTTCCTTAGGTTTTATCACTCAAATGGACCTTAAGTAGTCCAAAAGGTAGGCTTAGGAGCACATCTACGGACATATGGACAGTAAACTTCCCTGGTATCTAGTTGCTCATATAGGCCAACATATTTCACTCGTACTATGTTGAAAACTTTAAGAAGTTTTTACTATACTTCTTCAAGGGATCAAGAACGGAATGATTTTGCCAATAAAAACATTTTTGAGGATGATAAAAACTTAAACTTATGTTCAATTATTTAAACAAGATGTGTATGCCTGTGTGTGTATGTGTAGGTGTGTTTGTGTGTGTGTGTGTGTGTGTGTGTGTGAACTTGTTTCATTTCCATCTTGCCCTAAGGATATACACATGACTATCAATTACATTTCCTGATTATATTGATGTTCTATAATGAGAATTCACATAACTCAATGAAAACTCTAGGTGTACTTTGCCAGTGTTTTAAAGTATCTCCTTACCTTCTTCAAGCTTTTTCTCTTGTGTAAATGAATCTGTATTTTTATAAGCTACGATTTTGCTTTCTGTATCACATATATTTTTGAGAAGAATATTTCAGTTAATGTCTTCCTAATTAAATGAATCATAAATATGAATAATTTCCATAGCTAGAAATCCTATTTTGACCCACAAACAAGTATTTTTACTTTGAATTTTTCTAGTAACAATATGATATCTGGGCTTGGCAATGTGTTACAGTATTCCTTGCTATTTGAGTGATTGTAAATTATAGAATTGTGGCTTCAGTCCAACTAAGGTAAACAAAATTTCAAGACCACTTCTCAAGAGATGGGTGAGGACCTGTATACCTGTTAAACCAATTAGGATAGTCAGGTTAATATAGATACTTCACAGTCCAGGAGAACACTAGAAAATAAACATGACAAAAGGCTGGATTCATGACTTAGTGCTCAAACACCTGCCCAACAAGTGCAAATCTGGAGTTCAAACCCAAGTAAAGCACACACACACACCACACACACACACACACACACACACACACACACACTCATGACTTTGTAATCATGTATTTTTTTAAATAATGATGCAAATAAATTGGCACTGCCAACAAAATTTTGCAAAGTATAACTCAATAAAAGCAAGGAAAAATTTAGGTTACAAGATTGTGTTCATAATTCAAATTGCCTAAGGCTAATGTACATTTTTTTAAATAATCACTTTCAGATCTATATACTTTTTATATATACATACACATATATATGTAAATATATATTCAGCTCAAGGCTATCACCCTACCCATTTAGCCACAGTGCCACTTCCAGTTTTCTGATAAGTAATTGGAGATTTCTCATTGTCTTTTTAGTGCCTGGGCTGGATTTCAACTGAGATCCTCAGATCTCAGCCTCCTGTGTAGCCTGAAGTTGGATGCTCAGCTATAGTTTATATTTACCCCAACAAATCTAAACACTTCATATCAATAAAACTGTGTATTTATTACCTAATCACATTCTTTAGCATTCAAAACCAATCTTGCGTATAAATACATTCCTCTCCAGAAAAGTTTGATATTCAAAATTGCTTCTTCCTTACAAAATATATTTCCACATAGAAAATGAATGTGAGGGAAAAGCTAAATTATTTCAAAGAAATTGTGTTTTTTCTTATGCCATGATTTATCCTGTCAGGACAGGAAATTATATTCTATGAAGTACAGTAGGGCCCTTTGGCAAGAAAATTCATTTAGTCAAAACTTTAATCTATCCAAGTGACAAAATTTTTCCTGAGCTTATTATATACAAAATGAGTTATATAGGCTGCTAGATTTCCAAATAAAATATAAAAAGGTCTCATTTTACGATAACCTGATGTTGATGCAGAGTCATATAAAAATTGGTCATTATGTAGCAACTTATTTGGTCTGTTTAAAATAAATGGTTATCCTTGATGTGTATATGAATTTCTGATTAAACAATGTGAATATTTCCAATTATTTCCCTCATCAATATTTGCAGTCAAATGTTACCAGACCAAAACCAACTATAACCTTCTTTAATTAGCACAATGGATTTCCCATAGCAAAACTTAATTTCCTTATTCTCTTAAAAAAAAGGAAAGATAGATTCTTCGAGTCACTTTTCTACTTTGTTATGTTGTTTTTATCCAAACATTAAATTTCAACTCTCTTAGTCAGGCATTCTAAATCAGGAACAGTGATTACATTTTTTGGAAACCATGGACAGGAATCTTGTGTCTGTAATTGTTTCTGAAATATTAATATTGAGATAAATAAATGTGTGTGCTTGTTTAATTTTATGAAATATTTATGAGATTATTCTATAGCACCTTAAAGGTGCTAAAAAGGTGCCCAAGTAATACATGAAAAGATGCTCAATCCACTGGTTCTCAGAAACTCAAGGTACAGTGGCTCATGCCTGTAATCCTAGCTACTCAGGAGGCTGAGATCTGAGGATCAAGGTTCAAAGCCAGTCCAGGCAAAAAAGGACCACAGACTTTTATTTCCAATTAAGCTCTATAAAACAGGAAGTGGCTCTTGGTTCAAGAATAGGGCAGTAGGCTTAAGCTGAAAAACTCAGGGACAGCACCCAGGCCCAGATTCAAGCCCCATAACCCGCCCCCCACCCCAAAAAAAGAAAGAAAAAGAAAAAAAAAGCAGAAAACGAGAGGAGTGACAAATGAGGGAAACCATTGAGCCTATGTTCCTTTGAGTCTGGCTTACTTCACTTAATATGATTTTTTCTAAGTCTTTCCATTTCCTAACAAATGGGGCCATGTCATTCTTTATGGCAGCAGTGTAGAATTCCATTGTGTACAAATACCACATCTTGTTGATCCACTTATCAACTGAGGGATATCTGGGTTGATTCCATATGTTTGTTATGGTAAATAGTGCTGCAATAGAGCAAAACCTGGATACATAAGGCCATACAGTACGATGCTAAATGAAAGGACCTCTAGGATATAGAAAGAAAAGCCATATGACAACAATGAGTGATTGTTGTCCTTAATGTACTGTTATCTCTCATCTCTTTTGCTGTCTCTTGGTTATCTTATATTGTTACAGTATCTCACTTTGTTATCTGATATATTGGATATATTTGTATTTGGTTATCTGAAATTGGATAGGGAAGGGGGGAAAACAAGATGAGGGGTTGGGGGGGGCAGGGAAATGGGGACCAAGACATGAGAAAGGGTATCAATGTATGTGAATTAATGCACCTTCTATCTGGCGAATATAATGTAACCCTTCTATTAATTACAATAATAATATATGAAAAAAACAGAAAATGAAACTCAATAAAAAAGTCTTGTCATATCCTCTCATAGTCACCAGGAAATAATTGTGAAAATGACAACAGCAAGTGCTGATGGTATGGATGGAGTAGATGGCAAGTCAAAATGGAGAATAAAACAACATCCATATGGAAAACAGTGTAGAGATTTCCAAAGGTATTAAAACTAGGATTCCTTTTCTGATAACTTTTTTCTTCTTATATCCCAGATTGAAAGGAAATTGCCACCTCACAAAGATGTTTGCATTCTCATGCTCATTGATACAATATTCTCATTAGCAAATACATAGAAATAGCCTGGGCCGCCAGTGTAAAATGACTAAAGAAACTATGTATTGGTCTACATACAAAATAAACATTCTGTCATCAGTCACAAGAATAGACATGTGGAAAAATGGCAGAGTTTGGAGAACATTGTGCTATGTATAGAAACACACACACACACGCATACACACATATACAGA
The DNA here is from genome assembly GCF_031878675.1 of Megascapheus bottae. Classification (NCBI taxonomy): domain Eukaryota; kingdom Metazoa; phylum Chordata; class Mammalia; order Rodentia; family Geomyidae; genus Megascapheus; species Megascapheus bottae. Next base: position 25,171,124 of record NC_143515.1, read on the forward strand.
AAGAAAGGGAGAGAGAGGGAGAGAGAGATGGCTCATGATCTCATTCTTGTATTTGAAAAAGAAACAGCAAAGAGAAAATGAAGAAATAAAGAAAAGGAAGAAGAAAAAAGGAATAAAGAAATAAGAATAGAAAGTAAGAAGGAAAGAAAGAACAACATAGAAATAAGGAACAAGAAAAATGGTACAGAAATCAAATTAGACACTAGGTTGAAAATGAGCTATGACACTTGTGGAAAAAGGAGTCAGAAGGGGAAAAATGAACAGAAAACAAGGGAAGATGTGACACTGTTCAAATAGAAATGTATTAATTATCTGACTCATGTAACTGTAAGCCCTTTGTACATCACCTTTACAATTAAAATAAGAAGAACAAAACATTGATGGAATTAAAGAGAAAAATGTAATTCAAAAGATACAGAATATAAACTATGCAGCCTGAATTAGGTGAATATTAATATGCAAATGAGATCTGTTATTAATAATAGAGAATTGAATTGAAAATTTTTATTAAATGAATAGAATATTTTTGGGAAATATAAATCTCTTGGAGGGATTGAACAATCATGAAATGATGGATATTTTTACTTTCATTACAGTAAGCCTTTATGTGTTCCTATTTGTACATATCTTATAATATCACATTGTACATCTTGAATATTCACTGTGAATTTTATTTAACTTAGCATTTCTTTTCATAAAATCTATGGGTTTCACTAGAATTTTGAAAAGGTCAATGAAAAAAAAATTATTTGGGTGAAGATGGTGCTAGCATCTCTGGAGGCTGAGATTTGCGTACTTAGGTATAAAGCCAGCCCAGGAAGGAAAAGTCACTGAGATGTTTCTCCCTACAATATTACTCACAAACATTGTAGATGTTGAGTTGTGGAGGAGCAATAGCCTTGAGTGAACAAAAAGCTCAGGGATAGCACCCAGCCCCTGAGTTCAAGCCCCAGAACCAGCCCACATTCACAAAAAGTATTTTAGCAAGGATTAATAGACCCGCTAGGGAATATCTTTCACAAGCTGACTGCTTTGCATGTTATATTGAAGTACCATTATTCTAAGTTCAATTAGGATACTTTTCTATATGTAAATTAGAAAGTCTATTATTTCCTTCCTTTTATTATTTATAATAATGAACCAATCGGTATGTAAAGATATAACATGGAATACTTAACCTTCCAGGAAAAATTAGGTAGTTCTATTTGAGTAAAGAATAATTATGCATCTTGACCTAAGCCAGCATTATATTTTTTTCTGAGTGTCTGGTGAGGTAATCCTAGGTTTACTTCAGGGTTAATTCCTTAGCTACATAACATTACCAAACTGTTTTCACTAAAAAACAGTTATAATTCAACAGTCTAAATTTCCTGTCACCCATGTTAGCATTATCCTTGGCCTGGCTGTATCTCTATCACGTAGGAAGTTACTGAAGTATATAATTTCTTTATATTATTATTACACCACTATGTCTCCATTGTTCCCTTTGAGACAACTCTTCAGCTACTAAGTAAAGAAATGTCCTTCAACTAAATTAAGTGATTTCTACTGTGGGAAATAGCTTTCTACCAATTTGAATGTTACTTCAAGAAATGGGAAAGCTTAGCTCTCTTAACAATAGAAAAGAACTTCCTATTTTTTTTTTCTCAAGAGGAAAAAAGGCTACCAACCAAATTAATACCACACTTGAATTTCTTTTATAAATTTTGGTAACAATAGCAGCTACAATTAAGGTTTAAAGCAGTTAACTTTTAATAAGTGAAATACAGTACATGCTTTGTATTTCTACACTAGTTTTAAATTATGAAAGTTATTCTTATTTGATACTATTATTTATACCTAATCACACAAAACATTTTTATCAATGTCATAGATGGCAAACTTTATTAAAAAAGCTCTCTAGAACACAATTAACTGTCAGTAACATGTTTGTTTTCATAATTGTTGGCTTGTTCAGTTTTAAAGCTATTCTTTTTTTTAATAGGATTTTTTTATTTATAATTTTTTATTGTAATTAATAAAAGGGTTACATGATATTTGCCAGATAGAAGGTGCATTAATTCACATACATTGATACCCTTTCTCATGTCTTGGTACCCATCACCCTCCCCCCCCCACCCACCACCCACCCCCCCCGTCTTGGTTTCCCCCCTTCCCTATCAAATTTCAAATAACCAAATACAAATAAATTCAATATATCAGATAACAAAGTGAGATACTGTAACAATATGAGATACCCAAGAGACAGCAAAGGAGATGAAAGATAACATAGTACATTAAGGACAACAATCATTCATTATATGGCTTTTGTTTCAATATCCTGGAGGTCCTTTCAATTAGCTTCATACTATATGGCCTTATATATCAAGGTTTTGCTCTATTGCAGATCTCTGCTAGTAGAGCCCAAGGTTTCTACTGATTATGACAAATGAGGGAAACCATTGAGCCTAAGTTCCTTTGAGTCTGGCTTACTTCACTTAATATGATTTTTTTAAGTCTTTCCATTTCCTAGCAAATGGGGCGATGTCATTTTTTTCTGACAGCAGCATAGAATTCCATTGTGTACAAATACCACAACTTGTTGATCCACTCATTAACTGAGGGACATCTAGGTTGGTTCCATATCTTTGCCATGGTGAATAGTGCTGCAATGAACATTGTTGTGCTAGTGGATTTAGTATGCCCTAGATTCTGGATGGTTGGGTAAATGCAAAGTAGTGGAATTGCTGGGTCATAGGGGAGTTCTATGTTTAGCCTTTTGAGGCACTTCCATACTGCTTTCCATAGTGGTTTAATGAGTTTGCTCTCCCACCAACAGTGTTGTAGTGATCCCTCCTGGACACATCCCCTCCAGCATCTGTTGTTATTCGTTTTCCTGATCCTGGCCATTCTAATTGGAGTGAGGTGGAATCTTAGAGTTGTTTTGATTTGCATTTCTTTTATGACCAGAGATGTTGAGCATTTCTTCATGTGTCTATAGGCCATTTTTGTTTCTTCTTCATAGAAGACTCTCTTTAAGTCTTTGGCCTATTTTTTAATGGGATTGTTGTTACTTTTAGTTTTGGAGTGATTCAATTTTTTGAGTTGTTGATATATTTTTGATATGAGGCCTTTGTCCGTTGTTTGTTTAAAGCTATTCTTATACAACATATATTTGAAATTTTTCTTTAGTAATCTTTTCATTCTTAATTTGAAAAGCAGTTCATGCTTTTCTATCATAACAATAAATTAATGAAGACAAGGCATACAATACTACCAGATTATGTACTATGTTATCTCTCATCTCTTTTGCTGTCCCTTGGTTATCTCATATTGTTACAGTATCTCACTTTGTTACCTGATATATCGGATATATTTGTAGTTGCTTATTTGAAATTGGATAGGGAACGGGGGAAAACAAGATGAGGGATGGGGGTAGAGGGGAGGGAAATGGGGACCAAGACATGTGAAAGGGTATCAATGTATAGGAATTAATGCACCATCTATCTGGCAAATACCATATAACCTTTCTATTTATTTCAATAAGAAATATATGAAAAAAATATCCTGACAAAATCCAACAACTATTCATAATTTAAAATTTAGGAAAAGTGTGAATACAGAGGAACTTTCTCATGCTGATAAGTAAATTTACAAATAACTTATAAGTAATATGATTAAAAAGCACTTCATATTCCATTATTCTTCAGTTAATTCATTTATAACCAATTCCATACCATCCAATGTGTTTATTTTTAGATTTATAGGCATATTCTGGCTACCACAAATGATGGAGTAACTTATGTTTGTCATGATCTGGCTTACTTTATATAATCTTTTTCAAGATATTTCTATTCCCTATGGATGGTTTCTAATGGATTACACACACATACATACACAGACACACACACACACTCACACACACACACATACATATATAACATTCTTTGGAAAGACTAAATGAAATACAAACAAAATAATTGTCAGGAAATGGGAACTTTCAAGAGTAGAAGGTGGGGCCAGGGGAAAAGTGGGAAAAACAATCATGGGGGAAAGGGCCACAAATGCAGGCAACAATTAATTACACATATCACAGAACTGAGAAAAATAAGAGGAGGGATGGAAAAAGGGGGGAAAGATGTTCAAGTGATTACACAGAACAAGGTGCATTGTATACATAAACTGTTCAGTTTACTAGAGAAAAAATCCTAAACAACCTAAAAATTAATACAAATGAAAAGAGTGAATTGGGTGAGAACATTGAAAGGGATGATATTGATCTAGATCGGCTGTCTTCATTAATTGCTTTGTTGAATGGCAACTCCTTTCCATGACTACTTAAAGATTATAAAAACCTTCCAATAATTATGATAATAATAATTAATAAAGAAGTACTAATTTTCCCTTAAGATAAATAGGATCAGTAACAGTATGTACAAGCAATAAACTCTTGGTTTTGCTTACTCTGAAATGCCTTGATCTTCCCAGAAAGCATCAATAGTAATGTAGTTCAACATAGAATTCAGGGTTGATAGTGATTCTAGCACTTCAAAAATTTCATGCTGTTCATTGTAGCTTTCATGATTTCTGTTTCAATTTTGAATTATGTGAATTCATTTGAATTTTTATTCTATGTCTAGTGAGTAGTGTTATGTCATGTCTTTTCAGGTGCTTTCAAATTTTTCCTATTGTCACAGATTTCATAGGCTTAAACTTGATATATGTTTGGATGAATTTGCAGTTTATCCTCGAAACACAGTTTTATATTTTACCAGATTGGGACAATGTTCAGCCAATATTTCTTTGAGTCCTTTTTCAGATATTATATTCTTTCTCCAATGATATAACAATTAGATCTTGGTTACAGGATAATTAAAATTTTCCTAGAATAGATAGGATAGAATGTTGGTAATTTTCTGATACTTGTCATTTTTATAGATACAAACTGTTTTTCTTTTCTTCAATCTCAGATAAACTATGCTTAGGTAATTTATCTATGCAATTTGACTTTTTCATGATTCTTTTCTGGTAATCTGTGTTATGTGAGAAAGATAATGGATGATTTTATTCCAAAGTCACTACTCTGTAGAAAAAAAATCATTAATAACTGAGTTTACAGTGTTCCTCTTGAAGTTTTGGAATTATAATTGCAAAATTTTTCATCATAAAGAATTTAAAATAGTTGAAGCTGTTTGTGAATTCTTGCTGTGAGGGGCTTTACAAAGTACCCCTGCAATCTAAATAATAAAGCAAACTGTTCAAAGAATGGCAAGAGTGGCCAGGAGTTTGGCCTAGTGGTTAAAATGCTTGCCTAGCATGCATGAAGACGTGGGTTCAATTCCTCGGTACCACATACATAGAAAAAATGCTGGAAGGGGTGCTGAGGCTCAAGTGGTAGAGCTCTAGCCTTGAGAAAACCCAAGGACAGTGCTCAGGCCCTGAGCTCAAGCCCAGGACTGGCAAAAAAAAAAAAAAAAAAAAAAAAAAGAATGGCAAGAGTCTTGTGGGCTCTAGCATTTTGGGGCAGAAAACCACTCCTGTCTTCCAGCTTCCAGTACTTCTGAAAGCTACATTTTAATACTTTCTTTTAGGCACTATAATTTGATATTTGAGTTTTCTGCTTACTTGTTTATTTGTTTTTGTTCATGGGGCTTAAACTCAGGGCCTGAGCACTGTCTAATATATTTGGATCATGAGTGTTTCTTTAAGGCTTTGAGCCACAGCTCCATTTCCTGTTTTTCTGGTGGTGAATTGATGGTAAGATTTGGCATAGAATCACCATGCTCAGACCTCTGCTTCCTGAGTAGCTAGGATTACAGTCATAATCCATGGGATCCCATCTGCATTTTTCCTTTTCTCTTTTTTATTGAGGGGAATTATATATTTTAATGTTAATGAAATGCTATAATTGAGATAAGTGTATTTTTCCCCTCCAAGTATGTAAAATGCAATAAAGAAAATAGCCTTTTTCATATGTGATTTTTATCTTGAGTTCAAATGCAGCGGCCAAATTTTTCTATGAAAGTTTGTAGTTAACAAGGTCAAGCAATAAGCAAGTCATGAAAATATGAGTGGACAGACACTTGGTTTACAAGGTTTCATCACACAGAATCATTAAAAACAGAACAACAAAAAGGGTAAATGGCCTAGGAAACTGTAACCCTAACTTCTCAGGAATCTAAGGGGATCAAGAATCACAGCAGAAATGTATGTGTGATTCCATGTCTAATTAAGCAGCAAAAAGCTTGAATCAAGGCTTGGATTAAGCTGGGGAGTGAGTGTCAGTGAGCAAGAAAGCTGAGTAGGAGACCATGGTTTTGTGGCCCTGAATTCAAGCCCTTGGACTGTCAAAAGAAAAAAAAAGTCAGGAACTCAATTAGTAAAACAAAGGAGATTAACATTAAAGACTAATAATCAAAGTCATTGATAAACAATTCGGGAAAACAAGTAACATGAAAATGCCAACACACACACAAATTAAACAACTGTTTACTTCAATAAAGATAATTTTTACCAGTCAGCTTATAAGCAGGAAATGAAAATAGCAAATAAATCAAATGTACTTTGGGATCAGAGGCTTTGTGGATATTTGAGTCTTTGGGGGAAGAGATTAGGGAGGAAGCTTTTACTCTGATTTTTAAATAAGTGTAATAAAAATAAGAGAGTTAAGATTCAAATACTATGGATACTTTTCAAAAGAAAGAGTAGCACATGATGGAATATGGAAATGAGAGTTATCAACTGAAAGAAAAGCATGAGTATTCTAAATTTCCATATGATATTTTATTATTATTATTATTATTATTATTATTTCATTTATTTTTTGTTGATCATGGGCTTGAACTCTGGTCCTGGTTGCTGTCCTTGAGCTCTTCAGCTCAAACTAACACTACTATGTTGAGCCACAACACCACTTCCAGTTTTGAGGTGTTTAATTGGAGATAAGAGTCTCACAGATTTTCATGCCTGAGCTGACTTTGAATTGTTATCCTCAGATCTCAGATTTCTGAGTATCTAGGAATACAGGAGTGAGCCACCAGTGCCAGGCTAAATTTCTATATTATTATATGATCTTAGTGCGCTCTATCAAACGAAAAGCTCCCCATTTTCTACCAAGTAAATACAATCAGGGTTTTTTTGGTTACAATTTAGAGCAGTCACATTAATTTCATTCTACTTCATCAAATACTATGTAGAGAATATATGAATGATATATTATTCTTTAGCATGTTTTATGAAATATTTCAATATCAGAATTATTGTACATCCTTTATCAATTACTATAGGCCACCATTTTATAAGATAAAAAATGAACATATTCCAAAAAACACAGACATAATACATTGAATGCTGGCTGCAATGCCAATAGAAAAAAATATGATTGTTATAGTATAGAAATCTTATTACTTTCCCAGAATTAAATGTTTAAATTATATCCTCATAGAGCAAAATACAAGCAAGTAAAATTTTATCACTGTGACACTTCCATTTTCCATAGATGGTGATGTTACCAAAAAATAAAATATAAGGGTCATAGTAGAGTAAATTAATTAGCAGATGTCAAGAGTTTCTTAAAATAGGAAAAGTACTGACTTCAAAAAATAGTCACATATTTGTTGTGTGCACATGTGTCTGTGTCTGTGTGTTTTGTGCTGGTCTAGGGGACTGAATTCCTTGCTTGTGTACTATCTTTGAGTTTTTCTGCTTAAAACTACTTTTCTACCACTTAGGCTACAACTCTACATCCAGCTTTTTTGAAATTAATTAGATAAAAGTGTCACAGGTTTTCTTGCCTAGGCTGGCTTCAAACCTTAATCCTCAGATCTCAGCCTTATCAGTAGTTAGGATTACAGGTGAGCACCAGATAAGCTTGTCCAAAAATAGTATTAAAATTCTGCTGAAGAGCAGAATTTCATTTAAATGACAATTTAGAATTCAGTCTATATATCTCCTTTTAATTTTAACCTACCTCTTTTTTTGTTTCATTTACATCTTCTTATATCATATGGTTGTTAACCTTCTGCTAAATCACTTCCCGTTGATTTTTCTGTTGAGAAAGAACCAAAACCTGCTAAGGCTTTTCTTGCTCCTTTTTCTTTTGACTTTCCCCAATTCCCCAATAATATTTCAGTGTTCAATACAATCAACATCCATGTAGACATTTTCCCAGATATATACCCATGAATCTAAAACTGCTTGTAAAATTTTCAGTGAGCCTAAATGACGTACAAAAACTTGATGATACAAAGATACAAAGGATGATAAAATTACGAAGGCCATAGGGTCAAGAATATAGAATGGGAGGAGCTAAAATAACAACCAAGAGGTAAATTTTTCAAAGGAAAAGGAACTGTACCAGGAAACAACAAAAAGAACTACAAAATGAAACAAGAATACAACAAAAAGAACATTTTGCAGCTTTCAGTGCTGTTCCCAGAGATGGTTAGGAAATGGAACGAAAGAACCTCATGTTAAGCCTGACCAGCTGGGTAAAGACTGGCAATTCCCAGTTCTAAGGTTCAAGGTAAACCCACATTTCACAAAAGCCTAGCATTCAGCATGGAGTTTCACAGTGATGGCTCCTGTGTTACAGGCTAGTTTCAAAGAAGAAAGAAATCTCTCCTCATCTCAGATTGCTACAATAAGACACCATCTTGAAAGGAGACATTGTTTGAGACTGAGCTAGATTGAAGATTTGGAAAGGAGGAAAAAAAGCACAGTTTAAGAAGTCTCAAAAAACTGTTTCAGTGTCTATTTGAAAATTAATTAAGAGAGGTGGTCTTGGAGAGGAAAGGAATTTATTTGGAAGTTGTGGAATTTAAACAACAGAGATCCACTACATTGAAGGTTTCATGATTGTGACTCCAGCATCCATAGACATCAACAAGTTCTACCATAGAGGGTCATTGTGACTGAGTATTTTGGCTGAGAGAACACTGTGGGTCCTAGCTGCTATTACCTGGATACATGTGATTGTTTCTACAAGATAATAAGTATCCTGGGTGTAAGAACCATAGATTAAATTTTTTGTTCTGCAGATCTTTTCTTCCTTCAGAGTAGAGATTGGCTGAGTGAGATGTAAAAGACTACACTTTGCAGCTAGAGAACATGCATGTTTCAGTTCTCCCCTGCAAACATAGAAACTGCTGTACAACTCTTACAGCTGCCACTTCCCAACATTTCAGAGAACACCCCTAGTCTTGGACACTGGCTGACCAAGAAAATAGAAGTTTTGTGATTCTGTTGGGAACCAGCTTAGCCAGGAAATCCTCCCCAAAATCTTTGTGACTATTAGTCTTCTCTTAGCAGGCCCACTTCTGAAGTTAAAGTGTTCCAAAAGCCAGAGCAAGGGCCAGAGTGTGTCCTAGTGGTAGAATGCTTGCCTTGCATACATAAAGCCTTGGGCTCTGTTCCTTGGTACCACATACACAGAAAAAGCTGTAAGAGGTGCTATGTCTCAAGTGGTAGAATGCTACCTTTGAGCAAAAGAAGCTCAGAGCCTAGGCCCTAAGTTCAGTCCCAGGACTGACAAAAACAAATAAACAAAAGCCAAAGACAATAAATACAACAAAATATTGAATATTAAGTAGATAGTTTGCTCATTAAACACATAAATAAGAAATATAACTTGCAACTCAGGCTATGTTGTCAATATACAGAATATATAGAATTTTTACTTTTATTTTTACATTGTACTGTTTTTCTCAAGCAGAAAATTAATGTGCTCACTCAGTAAGAATAGAAACAATCTGGGAATTTAATATCATATGAAAATAGTAACTGTACACTATACTGTGCTCTCCTCTGATTGAAAGCCCTACAGAGCTCTCTATTTGAGATAAAGGATTGGTGCCTCATTGCAGGTTGCCATGTTAATCCAAGTTTGCCATGTGCATCAGTGACTTGAATCAACCAGCAATAAGCCTGCAACTGTCACACACTGGACTGCCAGCTCTTACTTAGCAGTAGTTCCTTTGTGTTGACACATATGGCTTAGCTGCTGGCATGACAAGTTGTTTTCTCAGTGAAGCTGCACTAAAACACTATTGATTTTGGCAGGGAGGTGAGAAAGGAGTCACTATCTTGTTATCATCTCTCTGTATTGGCCTTGGGACTTCTGCTCCATTTTGACAATTTTCCAAACAAGGCATAGAATTAGTAAGAATTTTAATTTGTTGTATTCAAGAGAGTGGAAATAAAGTTTTAAAATAATACAATGATTAAAATAAAACAGCTTCCTTCTGGAGTATGCTTCTTAAGGATGTTATACTCAACTGCTTGATGAAGCAGTTCTCAACCACAGAAAATCTCCTGTCTGGCCACTGTGGGGTGGGGAGATTCTCCCTCTGTATATCACCTTTAAATAACAATAAAAATGTATAAAAATAAAATGTATGGTCACACAAAACTATACATGACCATATATTTCACATTTATTTATTATTACCAAGTCTCAGAAGCATAAAACTAGCCTTCATGTATAGTTAAATTTGGTGAAATAAATTAGAGAATAAAATATTGCTTATTGTAAATAAGAATGAGTAGTCAAACTATTAAAATACAGGAGAGAATCTTAAATACATGTTAATAATTGAAGAAATCCATTTGAAAGAGCTGCATATTGCATGGTATCACCTATATGATATTCAAAAACAGACAAGCTTTGATCAGTGGCAAATGTGGTTTCAATAGTTGTATCAGATGAAAAAATGTAGGGATTCATAGACAGAGCATGGAGTGATTCTAGAGCAGAAAAACTATTGTATATTAAATTAAATCATATGGTAAACACATGTCATCAGATACTTGTCCAAAGCCCCAGACTGCATAACAAAAGAGGGAACTACATAATGCAAAATTTGAACACCAGGTGATTCTGTTGTGCCAATGTAGTTTCATCAATGGTAACAAAATATAAATTCCAGGAATGAATACTGCTGATGGAGTTCACAGTAGTGTAAGGGAAATGTATGCCAGCCATATCTCTGTTTTCCGGGGAACTATTACTTTTCTAATGCATGTCCTTTAAAGATAGAGAAAAAAAATGTGTAGTGTAGCACTCACAAATTTTCTGAAATTTTCCAGTAATAAAACAGTAAAGGAATTCACCATTGGCATATGCAAGATAACAAATAATGAACCGAACAGATGATATAAACTTGTACATATATTTTGAACATTAATGGACATCGTAACTGTTAAAATGAGATATGTAATGACATTTCCTCATAAAAATGCACCTGCTAATCTCATTAAACACAGTGGAAGAGACTGATTGGAATTATGAATTCTAACAAATATGTATACCAATACAAAAAGTTTGCGACAAATGAACCAGAACTGAAATAAAGTAGTGTTACCATACCTAACATTTCATATTCCAATTTCCAGCCACTTGGTCATTTATCTTGTTTAATAGACTTAAGGTGCATCATATTTAGTGATGTATTACTTAAAAATAAAGGAAATTGTAGTAATGACAAGAATCAATACAGAGATTCAATAATTATGACATTGAGCATTTTTCACCTTAGTCACAATCCAGCTTGCCCCTAGTGGCATTTTTATGATTATGTACAAGTACCAATAGATTGAACTGCAGAATTTGGACACATATGGACCTATGTATGAACACACATATGTATATGTAGAATATACATATGTGCATAGGTATATATAGTATATGTGTATATAGATATAAATGTGTATTATATATATGGTGCATACATTGTATGTTTAAGAGGCAAGAAGATTCTTTTTTTATTAAAAAATTTATTAACATTGATTTTACATCATATTTCAAATGACATGTTTAACAAACAAGTGTTCAAGAAGGGAATCTCTATACAATCACTAGCACTTAGGTTTTTTTTGACATTTTTTATTGTAATTAATAAAAGGGTTACATGATATTTGCCAGATAGAAGGTGCATTAATTCACATACATTGATACCCTTTCACATGTCTTGGTCCCCATTTCCCTCCCCCCCACCATTTTGTTTTCCCCCCTTCCCTATCCAATTTCAAATAAACAAAAACAAATATATCTGATATATCAGATAACAAAGTGAGATACTGTAACAATATGAGATAACCAAGGACAGCAAAAGAGATCAGAGATAAAATAGTACCTTAAGAAGAACAATCATTCATTATATGGCTTTTGTTTCTGTATCCTAGAGGTCCTTTCAATTAGCCTCATACTATATGACCTTACGTATCAAGGTTTTGCTCTATTGCAAATCTCTGCTAGGAGAGCCCAAGGTTTCTACTGATTATCACAAATGAGGGAAAACATTGAGCCTAAGTTCCTTTGAGTCTGGCTTACTTCACTTAATATGATTTTTTCTAACTCTTTCATTTCCTTACAAATGGGGAGATGTTGTTCTTTCTGACAGCAGCATAGAATTAGGAAGCCTACAGAGTGGGAGAAGATCTTCACCAACCAAACAACAGACAAAGGCCTCATATCTAAAATATATCAACAACTCAAAAAATTGAATCACTCCAAAACTAATCTCCAAAGTAACAACCGTCCCATTAAAAAATGGGCCAAAGACTTAAAGAGAGTCTTCTCTGAAGAAGAAACAAAAATGGCCTCTGGACACATGAAGAAATGCTCAACATCTCTGGTCATAAAAGAAATGCAAATCAAAACAACTCTAAGATTCCACCTCACTCCAGTAGGAATGGCCAGGATCAGGAAAACGAATAACAACAGATGCTGGAGGGGATGTGGCCAGGAGGGATCACTACTACATTGCTGGTGGGAGTGCAAACTCGTTCAACCACTATGGAAAGCAGTGTGGCAGTGCCTCAAAAGGCTAAACATAGAACTCCCCTATGACCCAGCAATTCCACTACTTTGCATTTATCCAGCCATCCAGAAGCTAGGGCATACTAAATCCACTAGCACAACAATGTTCATTGCAGCATTATTCACCATAGCAAAGATATGGAACCAACCTAGATGTCCCTCAGTTGATGAGTGGATCAACAAGTTGTGGTATTTGTACACAATGGAATTCTATGCTGCTGTCAGAAAAAAACGACATCGCCCCATTTGTTAGGAAATAGAAAGACTTAGAAAAAATCATATTAAGTGAAGTAAGCCAGACTCAAAGGAACTTAGGCTCAATGGTTTCCCTCATTCATCTTAATCAGTAGAAACCTTGGGCTCTACTAGCAGAGATCTGCAATAGAGCAAAACCTTGATACATAAGGTCATATAGTATGATGCTAATTGAAAGGACCTCCAGGATATTGAAACAAAAGCCATATAACGAATGATTGTTGTCCTTAATGTACTATGTTGTCTCTCATCTCCTTTGCTGTCCCTTGGGTATCACATAATGTTACAGTACCTCACTTTGTTATCTATTATATTGAATTTATTTGTATTTGGTTATTTGAAATTTGATAGGGAAGGGGGGAAAACCAAGGCCGGGGGGCGGGTGGTGGGGGGGAGGATAAAGAGTACCAAGACATGTGAACGTGTATCAATGTGTGTGAATTAATGCACCTTCTATATGGCAAATATCATGTAACCCTTTTATTAATTACAATAAAAAATATTAAAAAAAGATTTCCATTGTGTACAAATACCACTTCTTTTTGATTCATTCATCAACTGAGGGACATCTAGGTTGGTTCTATATATAGTGCTGCAATGAACATTGTTGTGCTAGTGGATATATTATGTCCTTGTTTCTGGATGATTGGGTAAATGCCAAGTAAAATATATGGTGGTACCCCAATTGTAAAGAAATGGGAGGACTTGGAAAAAATCATATTAAATGAAGGAAGCCAGACTCAAAGGAACATAGACTCACTCAATGGTTTCCCTCATTTGTAGTGATTAGTACACATCTAGGACTCTCCTAACCGAGAATTACAATAACTCAAAACCTAGGCCCAAAGGTCACATAGGATGAGACTAAATGACAGGAACTGTAGGATATGGACACAAGAGCTTTCTCTTGTGTGGTTGTTGTCCTTTTTTATACACATATATGTTTAATTAAATTCTTTTCATTGTTATTATAAAGGTGATGTTCAGAGGGGTCACAGTTACGTAAGTCAGGTAAAGAGTACATTTCTTTTCGAACAATGCCACCCTTTTCCTTGCTGTCTCCCAGTTTTTTCCTCCTGCCCCATCTACAAATTGTATACACACTGTGAGTACAATGCCCAGTGAGTATGTCTGATACTTTTGTTCACCCTTAGTCCCTCTATTTCTGTGTTGCCTTACCCTCCCATGATAAAAATATATACATCTATATTTAATTTTAAAAAATTTGTGCTAACACTGAAGCTTGAATTCAGGACCTCTTCTTCTTACTTAGCTTTTTCAAACTCAAGTGCTCTACCACTTGAGTCACGTTTCCACTTCTGCATTAGTGTCTCTAGAATTTATCTGCCCAGGTTGGCTTTGAACCTTGATCTTCAGATCTTAACCTTCTGGTTAATTAGGATTATAGGAATGAGTTATACTAGTACCATGCTAAAATAAAATTTCTTTTTAGAGTGACCAGAGTGACTAAGATTTAGTAAGCATTGGTTACCTTAATGAAAAAAAAAGACTTAATAAATCTCTGTATTTTGGTGCTGCCATCGTAAAAACATAATATCACTATCTGCTTTGTAAACTCTTATAGGGTATATGATGTGATTTATCTGGTTCAGCCATTTTCACACTGTGCTAGGAAAAAAGTAGGATTAAAACTCCTACAACTATGAAAGAGTGCTTTTTGTATTGTGGCTGTTGTTCTTAATGTACTATGTTATCTCTCTTCTCTATTTGCCCTTTGGTTAATATCCTATTGTTACTGTATTTGACGTTGTTACCTGGTATATTGTATACATGTTTATTAGTCTATTTGAAATAGGAAAGGTAAGGGGAAAAACAAGATGATTGAGAGTGGTTGGGGGTAGGGAAAAGGGGAAAAAAACATGAGAAGGGGTAACAATTTGTGAGAAGTAATGCACCTACTACCTGGCAAATGTAACTAACCCCTCTATACATTACCCTGACAATAAAAAATTAAAATTGAAAAATATGGTGCTAGAATACTTGGATATCAGTATAGAAATCAGTAAATTCATTTGTAAAAATGAATACTCCACTTTCTATACTTGATATGTATAGAGGACAAGAAATCAGTAGTTGCACAGAACAACCTTATCAATTTGATCTGACATTTACAGAATTCTCCATTTACCAACTGTACCTGAAAGTAAAGTTTTCAATTTAATTTTATTGCCAGGGTGAAGTACAGAAAACTTACAGTTACATATGTAAGGTAGTGAATAGATTTCTTGTTGAACAATGTTATCCTCTCCCACGTTTTTCTCTTATTTTCCCTTCCCTCAACTTGTAAAGTTCATTTCCATCAAAATATCTTCTGACTATTGCTCACCCTTTGTGTCTCACCATTTTGTTGTTCCCTGTCCCTTCCTAATTCAAATAAACATATATAGACAATGTACTAGGTACATTGACAACAAGGTTGATTGACAACAGGAATAAACCATGGGGGAAATGACAAAAGAAAAAAAATAGCTTCACATAGAACAATAAAAACAACCCCAAAGATAAGCATCTTGCTTCCATATCTTGGAGTTTATTTCTTTTGCAATCATCTCATATGGTCATATGTACATAGCTATTAAACTCATATGAAACATGTACCAAAAGAGACTGACTTCAATCCATGTTAAAGGACTTTAAATGTTAATAAATAGAAATTTATCAAAACATTTTCTTAGGCCACAGTGAAATTTGATTTGAAGATAGCTACAAAACCATAGTTGGAAACGCCTGATTGCTTGGTCATAATCAGCACACAGTATTACTCTACATGAGTTATAGAAGGCAAAGAAAAAAATAGAAAATACTGATCCTAATTGCTATTATAAAGGTGAAATATATACAAAGGGATTACAGTTACCTAAGTAAGGTCGTGAGTACTTTTTTTATAATGGCACCCCTTCCTCACTCTCTCCCAGCAAGGGAAAATTAAATAGAAATATTTTGATCTGAAAAAGATACCACTGAACTCCAAATGGATCAAAGACCTGGAGATAAAAGCTGACACACTGAAAACTTTACAGGAAGGAATAGGAAATACACTAGACTTCCTTGGCACAGGTAGAAATTTTCTTAATAAGAACCAAGAATCACAACAAATCAGAGAAAGGCTGGATAAGTGGGACTGCATTAAACTGCAGAGCTTTTGTATGGCAAAGGACATAGCTAGTAAATTAATTAGGAAGCCTACAGAGTGGGAGAAGAACTTCACCAATCAAACAACGGACAAAGGCTTCATATCTAAAACATATCCACAACTCAAAAAATTGAATCACTCCAAAACTAATCTCCAAAGTAACAACCATCCCATTAAAAAATGGGCCAAAGACTTAAAGAGAGTCTTCTCTGAAGAAGAAACAAAAATGGCCTCTGGACACATGAAGAAATGCTCAACATCTCTGGTCATAAAAGAAATGCAAATCAAAACAACTCTAAGATTCCACCTCACTCCAGTAGGAATGGCCAGGATCAGGAAAACGAATAACAACAGATGCTGAAGGGGATGTGGCCAGGAGGGATCACTACTACACTGCTGGTGGGAGTGCAAACTCGTTCAACCACTATGGAAAGCAGTGTGGCAGTGCCTCAAAAGGCTAAACATAGAACTCCCCTGTGACCCAGCAATTCCACTACTTTGCATTTATCCAACCATCCAGAAACAAGGGCATACTAAATCCACTAGCACAACAATGTTCATTGCAGCACTATTCACCATAGCAAAGATATGGAACCAACCTAGATGTCCCTCAGTTGATGAGTGGATCAACAAGTTGTGGTATTTGTACACAATGGAATTCTATGCTGTTGTCAGAAAGAATGACATCGCCCCATTTGTTAGGAAATGGAAAGACTTAGAAAAAATCATATTAAGTGAAGTAAGCCAGACTCAAGGGAACTTAGGCTCAATGGTTTCCCTCATTCGTCATAATCAGTAGAAACCTTGGGCTCTACTAGCAGAGATCTGCAATAGAACAAAATCTTGATACATAAGGCCATATAGTATGAAGCTAATTGAAAGGACCTCCAGGATATTGAAACAAAAGCCATATAACGAATGATTGCTGTCCTTAATGTACTATGTTATCTCTCATCTCCTTTGCTGTCCCTTGGTTATCTCATATTGTTATAGTATCTCACTTTGTTATCTGATATATTGAATTTATTTGTATTTGGTTATTTGAAATTTGATAGGGAAGGGGGGAAAACCAAGACAGGTGTGGGGTGTGGGGGGGAGGGTGATGGGTACCAAGACATGTGAAAGGGTATCAATGTATGCGAATTAATGCACCTTCTATCTGGCAAATATCATGTAACCCTTTTACTAATTACAATAAAAAAAACCACAAAGATACCACTGAGAGTATAAGGGCAAATGCAGAGGGTAAAAAATACCCCAGGTAAACAACAAAGAATGTACTATTGGATTACAGTCAAAGCATAAAATAAATATTCACTGTCCATACTAATATAAATAAATGGTTGGATGAATTAATGGAGAACAGAAAATTTTTCCATTAAAGTAGAATATTTAGATATTAATACTATGTTCTGCATTTTTGGTCATTATACAGTATAGATATATAGACAAAGATAACAGTGAAAACTTCTAGAAATGATAACTCAAGGTATGTGATCATGGCCAGCATGAACAATGATAAATCACGTTGATTATATGTAAAGTTGTAATGGAATCCATGTGAGCTTCATCCCAGCAAGGCTTAATACCAGCTTCTCATGAGGAAAATCATCAGAAAGTTTCTAATATTGGGCCCCTCGATGCAATATTTGACCAGATCTCTTTAAATCTCTCAAATTTATTTAAAATCAGACACATTGTCATAGTAATGAACCTAACAAAATATGCTGAATAAATTGTATTATGGCATCTTAAGTGTAATGCTAGATTATAAAAATAACATTGAATGCAAACCAAGCAAATTAAATCTACTAAGATTTTTGGTTAATTTTACATAAAGTCAAGTTTGATTGCATAGGTTTTAAAGAAATAAAAAATTAAAATGTCAAACAGAAATGAAGAATTTGTAATAATATAAATCACTTGTGTTAGATCACATTTTAAAATATTTTAGCAGAATATTGAAATTGAATTCAGAACCTTATATTACTAGGCCAACACTCTACCATTAAGCTATACCCTGGTTAACAAATATTTAGAAATGGACACATATCAGTTAGTCTTTGGAGGAACACAAATAAGTAAGATCAAAAGGAACCAGTCATTTTTTTAAGAACAAAGAATAGAAATGTTAGGAGGTACAAATAAACTATTAACCAATGTTTACAGGCTAGGGCATCACTGTACACATCAGAGCGTTTGCTTCTTGATTGAACAGTAACTGTCTCTCAAGTTGCTTTAATTAGCTTGTGAGTTGCTTTCAATAGCTTTATCTTGTGTGATTGTTGTTCTTGATGTACTATGTTATTTCTCTTTTGTTGTCCTTTGGTTAATCTCATATTATTACTGTACCTGACTTTGTTATCTGGTATATTGTATATATATATTTATTTGTTTATTTGTAATAGGAAAGGTAAGGGGGAAAACAAGATGATTAGGATTGGGTGTGTGTGGGGGAATGGGGACAAAAACATTAAAAGGGGTATCAATGTGTGAGAAGTAATGCACCTACTATCTGGTGAATGTAACTGCAACCCCTCTGTAAATTACCCTGACGATAAAAAATTCTTTTTTCTGAATACCTGCATTCATTCAGCTTCTTTGGATAATGTCCCATGAGGTATAAAAAGTTACAGCAGGTAAATATACAAGTGGGACAGTCATCAGCAATTAAAACATTCTTTTGTAATTTGTACTATGAGATAGATAGATAGATAGATAGATAGATAAATAGATAGATAGATAGACATATAGATAGATATGAGAGATTTAAATTCACCCTTGGACTGGGCCTTAGGGCAATGATTGATCTGATTATAAATTTTGTAGCTAAGATATAAACCTCTAAAATTGCTAGTTTGTAATAAAAACACTGATACAATTTTTAAAGTCCATTCCGTTTTATATATTCATATTGTCATCCAAGTTCCAGGCAATATTTGGAAGTTTTGAAAGCAGAAAGTACTTCCTCACAATATACTAAAGACCAATATTTTTCAATAAGGCAGAATATTTTTCATTTATGTCCTGTGAGGTTTCCTAATCTCAGAGAGGACATGAAAATACCTACGTTCTGGACATCCTAGAAGGAATGATAAAGTCTCTTTACATTCAAGTAGCTAAATTACCTCCCACTTTCCGACACACTAAGCACTTAGTGTACACACAAAAATCACTCATGAAATTTGTCAGTGAAGGTACGAAGTGGCAGAGATAGAGAAACGACGGAAGTGCTGTGGGAGTGTCCTTCCATGAAGACTATGAAATGCACTGATGCTACTTTATTGGCCTCCTCTGTTAGGAGGGGGAACTTCAAAGGGGAAACAGGTTTGATGTAGACAAAGGAGGCGCTGTCAAATCCAAGGCATTTTACCAGAGATAAAATCAACCTGCTGGTGTTTACAAGAGGTTATGGAGAATGACAGAATGAACAGGTATCAGCTAAGCCATAAAACACAAGTATCAGGAAGAAGGCCCTTTATTGCATGAAATATGTGATACTAAGGCAAGCATTCTACCACCAGACCATACTTCTGACCCCTGAAAATGGCATTTTGGAGGAAAGTATTTCAGAAGTAGTCTTTCACCCAAAAGAATATATATTCTAAATGTCCATACCAAATATATATGCATTTAATTGTGTAGAAAGATAATTTATTATAAACAATATTTGAAATTGAAATTAAAAAAGAACTGCCATTACAACAAATAAGATCTGGAAATTAATTTCTATTAAACTAATTATTAAGGACTGACGATGTATCTTAGCAGTATTTTCTCTGAATAACCCTGAAATCTATCCTTAGGAACTGCAAAAAAAAAAAAAAATCAATCATTAAAACTATCCATGAGCCTGTAGCAATAGCTCCCGCCTGTAATCCTAGTTACTTAGGAGCCTGAGGTCTAAGGATCTTGGTTCAAAGCCAGCCCAGCCACTAAAAAGTCCATGAGACTCTTATCTCCAATTAATCACCGTAAACCCGGAAGTGGCCCTGTGGCTCAAGGGGTAAGGTGGTAGCCTTGAACAGCTGAAGAGGTCAGGAACAGCATCCAAGCCTAGAGTACAAGCCTTACCATTGACAAATAAATAAATAAAGCTATCCAGCATATCTTAAAATATATTCCTGTTGTATTGAAGAGCATTGGACCTCAACGACTGAAAAGTTATTTTATCATTTTTTTCTCAGAAGCCATCAAATGTATTGTGTAGACAGGATTTGTACAAAAACAAGGCAGAATTACAGGAAGATGCAGAGACTGTTGTTAACAATATCAGGGAAGCAAAACATGGCTGGACACAATAAGATTTTGTAGTTACTTTTTGTCTTCAGCTACTGTTATACTTCAGATTGATATTAAGTAAGCAGATAAGGTAAATAAAGTAAATTTTCCAATGGAACCTGACCTAGTAAATGAGACTACTGACAAAACTTGTCATCAGGTAACTTGTAACACTCGCTCAAATTATGAATAGTACTAGAGCAGGGTACTGAAGGAGGTGGCATAGGATGTGGAATTAGTAAAAATTTCACACAATAGGGTCCGGAAGTTTGGCCTAGTGGTAGAGTGCTTGCCTAGCATTAAAGAAGACCGGGATTGGATTCCTCCATACCACATACATAGAAAAAAGCCAGAAATGGTGCTGAGGCTCAAGTGGTAGAGGTCTAGCCTTGAGAAAGTCCAAGGACAGTGCTCAGACCCTGAGCTCAAGCCCAGGACTGGAAAAAAAAACACACAATATCTCCCACTTATATGCAGATAAAAATAGTCTATTTGTAGTCAAGAAGGTATCTTCAGATGACAGGAAGAGGCCATCTGTGAGAAGATGATTTGGTTAAAGATGCCAGAATTTATACATATGAAATTTTAAAGTATTTTAATTCAGGGTTCTCTGTTTAGACATTACTTAAAAGTAGTTTAATTTCATTTTTCTTTATCATAATGTTGAGCAATTGAGAATATCAGTTATTCTTCTTAAATGAAAGGTTATGAAGAAAAGCAATGGATTCTATCAACATTTTAGCCACAGATATAGGGATGAACTCTAGTCCTTTATACCACTGCTTGAAAGAGGGAATATGAGAGCATGACTAAAAGATCCTGGAATCTTTTATAGAAATAAATCCTTGTGAAATTGATAACTTTTAGTCTTACTATGTGTGTTCATTCCATTATTTTTTCTGTTTTGCTATCTCTTTTTTCTCAAAAAGCTTTGCTATCCTGTCTCCTCTGGTACATAGTTCATTTTCATCTCAACTTCAGCACCATTTTCTCCTCTTTGGCTCACATTTGTTCAGGTTAGTGGCAAAAGCTCAAGCTTGGGTTCCAGGTACTCCTTGAATCTCCCCATTGAGATTTCACACATTTTCTGAGATTCGCCTGTTACATATTCCGGGTGCTGAACATATGCTAGCCCCATCATTAGCATTAGAGGAACTCACTCCAGAGCAAAATAGGGAAAGAAACCCATCTTTGCAAGAGGAAAGCCCACTTCCATCAACTGCATGATTGCAATGGGGTTGAGTGCAGATTTCTGCCACATTACATTTCAAGTGGAAAGCAGAGGGGCTGACCTGTTTTGACCCTGCTTTCCTGCCTTCCAATCCACTTTGCTGCGATTTCCGTTTCCGTAAAATGGCAAGGACTACCTCCCAGGATTGCACAAGAGAATGAAGATGTCATGGCCCTCATTAAAATTTTCCTTTTGCTTCAAAGCAAGTGAAAGGCACAAAAGCAGAGACCAATTCTCACACTCCTTTTATCACGTATTGCCATCTTGGAATATATACAAACACCTGCAGATACATTCTCTCAATATGAAATAACTAACATACTGTCAAATTGCATAATCTAAATCAAAGAACACAGTGTTATAATAAGACATTTTGTTGTTGTTACAATACTCAAATTCATTGCTATTACTCTAATGGTTTGATTTTTCAGCACCTTATGCCAAACACATCAGTTCTTATACATCAATAGTGTTTTCACATCTATGGGACCATTCATTGTCAAAGAACTGTGTCATAAGTGAATATTGCTTATTATTCTACAACATTTTCCAGAGAAGAGGGAGACTTCACTGTCAAAACCCCTGGCTTATATAGATAAGAAGGAGTGTTATTAAAGAACTAGTCTTTCTTTGATAACCATGTCTTCAGGAGATTTTATGCCAAACACAAGTCTTTTCTGCTTGCAGGGCAACCCAAGAGCCCTTCAGTACATTCGTGTTATACAGAATTGCAATGATGCATGAATAGCTGAGAATCAAAAAAAAGAAATGGAATTCTGACTTCAAGGTAGCTGTCTTTGATAGGATTCAGAACTGTATTGAGGCTTTCTCAGGCTTCTCTGATTTTAACCAAAACACATGAAAATAAAATTTCATTTAGTTTCCATATATTATCCACAGATAATCTTAAAATTTGAATATAATTAAAATATACTTAAAAATCTTAAAATTTACATTATTGTACCCAAATATTGGTCAACCTTAGTCTATTTGTGTGACTTTCAGCATTCAGTGGCAATGGTGAAGTATTAGGGTTACTTTTCTTGTCAAGATTAGGGTTAGAGTTAGGAAAGTCTTGTATGTGGGGTAAAACTGAGTTTTTACCAGAAAGAAGAAGCAAAACAAATGTAAGATTGAATAGAAACTAGAATATTTTCCTTCAATTTAGGATCCAATGTTAATTTGGTTACAATTACGGTTTGGTTTTTCATTTAGGGATAAGGATTAGGGATGGGAAATGAGGTGAGTTAGGTAAATGGGGTAAGTTTTGTTAACTAAATCTGAAAGTTAATTTATGAACAAGTAGTTGAGGAACAGAATCAATTGAAACTGCAATATTTTCATAATATTAAGATTTGAGATCGATGGATATAATAGCTCATGTTGGGGAAGATAGCTTCGGAAGTAAAGGAGCTAGTATATCTACTTCATATTCTATATTCAATTAGATTTTAATATTGATATGTTGAGTGTTCTTTATAAATGTATTCTATCGAATAAGAAAAATTCCTACCTAAGTTTGTTTATGGTGTCTACCTATACAACACACCAAGGCCACATTATTTCATCATTTCTTGAAGATCTATAATGCTAAATTAACACTGAGGATAGCTTCTGAGTATGCTGCATAATATTCTTCTTTCCTTCCTTTCTTCTTTCCTTCCTCTGTCCTTCCTCCTTCCTTCTTTCCTTCCTTCCTTCCTTCTTTCCTTCCTTCCTTTCTTCCTGTATTGTAGCTTGGAGGGACTCAAGGTCTCACTTTGTTTTTTCCTCCCTTATATTACTCTCTCCTTTGAGCTATGGCTCCACTCTCTGCTTTCCACTGGCTAATTGGGGATAAAAATATCATGGACATATAGGAATAGACTGGCCTTTTATTGTGAGACTCAGAGCTAATCAACCTGAGTAGCTAACAGTAAATCCAAAGAAGGGAAATTTTAGTGCAATTAAATTTTGATATCAGCTACTGTGATTCATATATTTTGTTCAACTATGACTCTTATTCTCACAATTCTACCAGCTATCCTCATCTTCTCTCAATGTATTTGCTCTATTATAGGCTTCTTCTTCATGCATAGTAAGAAATGAATGTTTCTTTGTTTTTTCTTTTTTAAGTTTTGTGTTGTGTTGTTTTGTTTTGCTGATCCTGACATGGTTAAGACACTGAAGGAAAGAGGGTGTTTTATATCTGCTTCCTTTCTGCCCATCTGCCAGTAGAGGCTTTGAGCATTGACACCCAATCTGCTTTTTTATTTTACTGCTGTAAGCAAGCTGTCTGCCTTTACCAGCTACTGATGCCTCAATCTGTGTAGCAACAAGGACTATTTGCAGGAGGGTGATGATTGGTTGTCATTGAGGTTCATGTGTCTACTCACTTTCCAGGTTTTGAAGTTACAAATTCCAGTGTTGTCATCTCCTCCTGCTTCCATTCTAACATTGTCAAACTTCGTGGAAGTATATCAGTAGCTGGGCAAGAGAAATAAAACTTTGTGCAGGATTTTGTGAACACTCAAAAGTAGTTTATTCATTTTTCCAGATCATTTTAAGCTTCCATGGTGATAAACTCCATATAACTACTTGTGGGATCTTGGAGCACAATACAGAAATTTTGTACAACAATAATTCAGGAGATGAAAAATATATCTGTAGTCACTTTCATGTGTTGGTTTTCTATCACAACACATCACTTGAGCCTTTGAATTAGATAATACCTTGTCTTAACCAACTCTAGTTTCATGGTCTCTCAATATATTCCAACCATTTCAACGGCAGAATATATCCTTTCCTGCTGTTAAGTTCCTTCTGCTTTGACATGCTTGTCAAAACTAACTTATGAATATAGTTTTTCCATCCACAAGTAGTCCTCAGTGTACATTTCCTTAGGAGACACAGTGCATTGCATAAAAATGCATCTATGTGCATATTCTCTTTCTCTCCCAGTTCTTTCACCTACACTGAGCTTCTTTTCTTTTGCCATAAACAAATTTTGTTACTTTTTACTCATTCCAACTCTTTTTGCATTTTCTCTCAAGTGGCCTTCTTAGAGGGCTCTTAGGACACTTTCTGTCATATGCCTGTTTGTAATGGGCACAAATTTATACTAGATACTGCAAATGACAGAATGTATCCATAAATAAGCTGTAACTTTAAGCATATTTTACTAGGACACTGACATTTTATTTAACTGGGAAAAGACAAATACCTGCTTAGTGATTTGACAGCACTGGTAAAGTTAAATTTCTTTCGATGCTGCTATGTCTTTTTATTTCTTTTCAATGTATAATCCCCATGTAGGTATTTTATGGAAATGAATAAAGGATGGATTTCCAAGCAACAGAAGGGAAATGATTCTACCTATTTAGGTTTTCATTGTACCCTTTGAATCTCCAGAGATGGAGGTTTTCTACTTTTACTTTTATGAACAAACGAGACTAAAATAAGCATTGTCTTGAGAGACCAAAAACTAAAGAAGAACTGAGAGGAGACAAGATAGAATGGTCATGTGTGGTCAGTACATGATTGGTTAACTTGAACTAGTTTCCTGTTCTCAAAAGTTCCTTTGTAAATGTTAGGCTCTCTTTTAAAACATCCTTTTTTTCACTTCCTTCCTCTATACCTTAGTGAAGTCATCTTATTTTCCTTTGCATAATAACACCACTACTAAGTATATCAGTCCCAGGTATAAAGAAATAACTTCAATTTTCCCATTCTGTTTTTATATTTCTGAGCACAGGAATGCAATTTCCTCAGTGTTTAGTCTCCACATGAGACATGAGAAAGGGTATCAATGTATGTGAATTAATGCACCTTCCATCTGGCGAATATAATGTAACCCTTCTATTAATTACAATAAAAATATTTGAAAAAAAGGGAAAAAAACAGTACATTTCTTTTTGGATAATGTCAGCCCTTCCCTTG